>NC_136270.1:45367033-45630883 GCF_964187855.1 Myxine glutinosa
ACGGAGGGTAAAATGGCAAAGTAGGCCTACTGACTGGCATTGGGTCAACAGGTAGACAGGAGGAGCAAGGGAACGAACGATAGGATAAAGATGGGGAGGAAATATAACCTGCAAGTCAGAGAGAGGGTTGGGTTAACGGTGGTAGAAAATATCATGTGTAAGCACGAGGGAGGGTGGGACATGACATGGCGGCGCACTCATGTTTATTTGAAGTCCTGGAAGAAAGTTCTGATCATTTCTCTCAATATTAAATGAAACAATCAAAAGAGCTTGTTTTTGTCTGCTTACCCGACACGCGCTCGAGCTGCTGCAGACGCGCCCTCCAGGCGGACATCTCCCGCGCGTGCGCCTCGCACGCGCCCTCCATATCGCGCGCGATCCGCTCCGCACCCGCTTCCAGCTCGGCTCCGAAAGCATGCTGCTTTTCCACTTGGTGCAGCGCGGCCTCGCTCGCGGCTCGCAACTCGTGCAGCTCACGCTCCTCGCTCTGCAAACGTCCCTGCCGCCACGCTCGCTCCCCTCGCAGACGCTCCCGCAGCAAGGCGTCTCGAGCCACCTCGACGGAGAGTGCCCGCACCGTGTCTCGCGAGCGTCGCACCTCCGCGTCTCTGGCGTCGACCGCGTCCGGAGCGGTGCCGCGCCGCCGCCGCGCCGACACCAGTTCCGAGCGGAGAGCGCGGTTGCGCGCCTCGAGGCGCTGCACGTGCTCGACGTAGCGCGCCAAGCGCGTGTTCAGCTCGCGCAAAGTCGCGCGATCCGCCGCTGCAAAGTTCCCAAAATGTGCCGACTCCATCGTAACCGGACAGTGACGAGTGCTCGGTCACAGCAACGTCTAAAGCAGATGGAACGATCGAAACGTGCAAAGGGAATAACTCGGATCAGTGTCGAGGGGGAGGAGACCCAACAGGCTTATATAGTAGGAGCGGAGTCGGGGCAGCTTGAGTTAAACTTGGTCTTTTTGGTGCAAGTTTAAAAAGATACTTTACTGTTTTGGGTAAAACTCAAATGTAATAAGAATCTTCTCTTTAACTTTCTTCCCGATGTTTTTTTCTCATTATGAATCAAAACTTTCAAAGGACTTCGTGAGTGCTGGAAATGCATACATTGTTCCTTTAAAACTGGGACCACGAGGCTTTTGCTTTAAATAGGGCAAGGAATTGCTGGGGGATGGGAGGGATGCGTTGGGGTGTATGGGGAGGGTCGCATTCGCGGACAGCTGGCGGTCTTAGCCCATTACGCACTCGACCATTCCGTTGTCGGCGCCTCCCTTGGGGGAATGAATAGCCAAAGCGGAGGAGGACATTTTAAAACGGGACATTACTGGGTTTTCCATCTCTTGGATGGCCTGTGATCATGGTGGATCCTTTGTAGGGCCGAGACATCCGCACACTAAACTCTGGGGATGTAAGGTTCACCAACTCGCATCTGATTGGAGACGCAACGCCGACCGAAGATCCCGAGGAACTGAATGTTCTCTCCTCGGGATCGGGTTCCCCAAAATCACCAAGGGTCTGCAGATAGTCGACTGGAATCCCTGTCTTCATACACCTAGAAGTCTCCAGCCCTTCATTATAAACTCCATTCAATTTGTTATTGAGCTCCATTTTCAGAGGCGCCATTATGCCAAAGTTGGGCAGACATTTGACATCATCAGACGCACGTTGCGTCATTGGCGACAGCGCAGAATAACTTGGATCGCTCGGTTATCGTGGGAATGGGACCCGAAGGCCACACTCTGAGACTGAGCGGCCCGGACAGAAAGAGTGACAGGAGGTATTATCCGGCCGCCGTTATCCCCATTCAGGGCTCCTGATGCCCGGGTATAGGTTGGGGAGCGGGAGGGTGAAGAAGAGGAGGGGGGTTAAGGCCGCGAACAATGAGGGAGCGTCACGACTCCAGGAATTCGAGCGGGCAACCGGGAAAGCTGGAAAACAGGACACGGCAGAGTGAGGAGACCAAACAAGGAGAACAGACGTCCCGACTACAGCAATTCCACCATAATGAGGGCATCGTTCTTTCCTACATTGGCACTCCGATCATCGCTTCCATTTAAACGTATTCCATCGAAAATCCGCCATTTAAACATTAAACGTCTTGTGGTCTTGATTTTGAGCCTTCTGTCCAGCCGTTAAATTAACACCAGGTGGGTTGACTCACCCTGTCATCCTTCTGAGGTTGACAAAAAGAGTACCAATTTACTGGTAACGGGGGGCACTGCATCAGTGGTACAGCCACGCCCCCATAATATGATGCAACCAGCAGCCATAGGCTGAATACGAAGTAAGAATAACAATTAAAAAAAACTCTAGCAGTAATAATAGGTTACTCTCCATTTCATGGAGAGTAAATCTAATAATCACCGGCCGACGTCCTTGTCTGTGGTGAAAAGTTCTGCTTCGGCTTCCTCGATTGTTTGAAAGTTTCTCTTCGTACTTGTTGAGACATTCTGGATATAGAATATAAACGCTATGTTTATTCCAATAGGTCAACCATTTCATCCCAGGAAAGAAGCTATTTATAAGAATAGAATAAAGAAGCAAAAAAAAAGAGGATTTAATGTATGTATACTATTCGAGAAATCAAAACAGTGTATATATATTGTTGCGGATCTGCCGCCGGCCTTCTCCGCTTACCAAGGGGGGATTAGTCCCCTTGTCTTTGACTGACCAGCGCGACCCGGGACCTATGACGTCCCTTCCGGACAGCGCGAAATAGGGTATTTGGACCAAATTCGCCATTACCTAAATAGTCGCGCTGCCCTGGAAGCAAGGAAATAAGCCCCGCACGAACCACATGTGTTGGTGATACGCCGAGCGGTTTGCGTACACGTGACTCATGCTATTATTAATTACTAGACCTCGATTCAAGCGGTTCTTATTCGTACCACGCTTAGTCAATGGAGAAATCACAAAGGCGATCGAATTGGGAAGCAAAGGAATAACAGGTTTATTTACACTATACAATGGTTCAAGAAAAAGGGGACACAGAGCAGCGTTATACATTCTTACTTAATACCCAGGACAAACGGGCCCGTCTCACACACACACACTCACACGGGGCTTGCTGATGAGCAGGTTGATGTTCACCGCGTCCAGGGATGGCTCCCGTGCAGTTCTCTCCGGTCCCCGGCACGTCCTTTGGAGTAGGTGAAGGCAGGAGCTCTCCGCGTGTCGTTTGGACAGAGCGAGTTATCACGGGGCGAATTGGTAGGGAGCGGACTTTGACGCGGCTGGCGGTTATTCACTTGCGGCTATGGCCGCGCTTAGTCGCGTGTGTGAAAAGCGCTATTCGCGTTCCCGGCACATCTGGCTGCGCCTGCGTACGTGTACCGCCAACGCTTCTCCTTCTTCTCCTGGGCGCGCACGTTATACTGCGAGGTTATAGTTCACAATGGCGTCTCCACTGAACAAGCCCTTCTGATCCTCTTGCATCACAGTCCTGCTGATAAGTCTTATCTCTGAAGCTCCCTCTCTGTAAGTCCTCTCCCAACAAGTCCTCTCGCGCTAGTGATGCAAGTCAAGTCCTCTTCAAGGGCTTTGCGCAGCGACTTTTTAGGCATGCCCCGCGAACCTCCTCGAATGTACCAGACGCGCCTCACCACGCCCTCTCACGCCATGCCGCTAGAGCCCTGATTGGCTGGTGGCTCTTACCGTCATCGCCTCTGACGCTCTGCCTCGACTCCGCCCCGACCTCAATGCCGGCCCCACCCTTTTTAGGCCTACCTCATGTTACTCGACTAGTGGACAGGCAATGCTTAACAAACTGAGCGGGCAGCCAATGCTTAACAAACTGGATCAAGGCTAGGGTGGCTGGGAAATCGGTGGCAAGTAAAGCCTATTTTCTGTCTTTACACAACGCAGGCACTAAGAGGGGAAATGGCCTATTCTTACACATACTAAGACATAACTATACTACAATTGGGCCTATGTTGCTCGTGTGACTAACTATGGGGGGCAACCCTTTAACCTTTAATGACTTCAATGTGCCAATCTCAAAACCTTAGCACTGCCCCCCTCCCTTGCCAGACTCGTCCCCGAGTCGAACCCACACAAGTGAGAATGACCGGTTTTGAGAAAGGTTTGGGACTAGTTTTAAAATTACGTGTGACACTTAGATGTGGTTCCCCTCTGACATTTAATCTAACTCCCTGTATGTGACAGTTTTACAACACTAGATATGTCCCACCTACTGCATTGTGTAACTAACTAACAGACTCACACCCACAGTAGCCGAATTGCGGAATTATTTTGAAACTAAACATACAGCCGGTGGGTAGCATCTTATTTACAAGCGCAAACCCTAATTATTTACATTCCTATAACCCAGGACCTGTTCTTTTTGGAAAGAAGTTTGGAGGGGAGAAAACACAGCAATGCACCAATGCAGCAATACACATTTCACCAAACGTTCACATTTCAAATGTCATATTTGCTGCTTGGCTGCATCTTCTTGCTTCCTGCTTCATCTTCGGTGTGCAATAATAAAAAACTTCAAGGTCTTCTTTCCAGGCACACCAGATTACAATGTACAAACCGTGTCCGTTTTTATTGCCAGCAGGGCCAATCTCATGTGGTCCGACTGCGTGACATCGATGCCACTTAAAACCAGTGGTCCACAGGTGCAAGGTAAGTTTGCAGCAAATGACTGCTCAGCAAAAAGGCAAGGCCACAGAACGTGTGGTCCATGTGTGTATTGTGGTGCAGCAAAATGCATCAGGGGTGCCGCACAGGTGTAGCCAGTTGCAGCTGCACAGTTCAGTGTTCCTGCACCCTCCCCTCAAAAATGGGTCCATGGGTGGGGAGGAAGACAAAGCACAGTTAGCAAAGGAAAGGACGCAAAGGTACACATCAACACAAGGCAATGCAACATGAGGGGCACGGGAGAGCGAGCAGAGCAAGCTCGTCCCTAACCGTTCGTAACCCCCCATGTCAGCTTACACTACCCTTGCCCTTCCCTGTATTTACAATTTACAAAACCGTCACTATGTCTTGTTTCCCATATCCCCCTCTATACCAAATTCGTCTTCCAATCCCTCCCAAGAAGGAAGAGATGGAATTACACACAATGTCAAATCACGTCGAGATGTGTCTCACCCAATCAAATCGTTCACAAAACCTGGTGTGGAGTTCCGTCTCCTTGGTGAGTGGATGTGGATGGTGCGAATAAATTTCTCATCCTAACTATACTCTAATAACATTAACTCAGTTATACCTGCCAATTGGCATCTTTAAACTATGTGGTTCTAAAAACCAATTCCCATTGACCCACCCTGTCGTGCCTTCAAAATTTGGGTCTCACTCCCCAATTTTTCACTACTGTGCCTTTGCACAATTTCGGGGCTGGGTCGTGTGGCTCCACTAGCAGGTCCAACTACCTGCGCACCTCCGCCACTGAAGTCGCCACCCGAGCTTACCTTGCTCATTGAGACTATCCGACACTGGGGAAGGCCCCTCCTGGCTCTCTCACCCCTCTGATGCCCTATCTGGCACTGGGCTACCCGGGTCCTTCTACTGGATCCTCGGGCTCCACTGAACACTACTCTGACTGGCTCCCAGAGCCTACATGCGGCCTCACCTGGTCGCCAAACTACCAGTGGCGGAGTGCCCCAATAACCATACGCACCAACAAAGCCCACACGCCCAGCCATTCCACAGACTCATGCACCCATCCAAAGCAATACCTTGCCACTACCTGCACCACAGGTGTCAATATCCAACAATTTACCTAAGCCCTCTACCTGACTTTAAACTACCCTCCCCAGGTATTCGTGAAGGGGTCCATCTTCCCCATCCACTCCTTCGCACCATGCATTCCAGACCACTCATTCCCCACACCATTCATTCCACACACCAAGCTCTCTTGCACCTGTTCCCCACTTGCACACCATGCAAGTCAATTCACTCAACACAATTCCATTCGTCCTCAATACACCACTCATACACCACCTCTGGTCATCCCCGACCAATGCCTCATTTGCTCAAGCCCAAGCACACCCAATTCCTCATTTGCTCAAGCCCAAGACACACCCACAATTTCTCCACACTACTACACACACACAGCATCATCTAACTAGCTGCTTTTCCCCTAAAACTCGTGCTTTCCCGTCTTCCCTTACACTAAGCACACCCTCGTCATTATCATCCTTCTAATCTCTCTACGTCCCCTCTACCTGTACCAATGTCTCGACTTAAATCTTGTCACCTAATGTCATCTCTAAATCCCTAACAATATCCTAGCCCACCCTCGGCTAGTTTACACTGCCACCCCATAATCTACTGCTCATGTGCCCCAATAATTGTAAAGCTACCATTCGCCAACACTATGGCTAACTGTCCACTCCACTTGAGCCTCTCCGTGCGGCAATACATTTTCATCATCACAGCTCGGCTTCGCAAAGCCGAGCAATGCATGCGGGTGGTTGGTCTCCTGTTGGTTGGGTCCGTCCGGCATTTTCGATTCAGGGGAGGAGGCATACTTGGGCCAAGGTTCCAGGCGCCATCTCTGCGCGGAGCCTTTCAGTCCCCGGCACGATGGCCCAACCTCCCCCGGTCGGAGCACCGCGCCTGCCAGGGGGCGCGGTTCCGACCTCTACTACCCCCCCCCCTCGAACCGTGCCGATCGCCTTTCCAGCCAAGGCGCGGCACCGACCATACAGGGCGGGGCCCGGCACGAATCGTGCACGCCGCCGCGGCAACTATCCCCGCCGATCCCCGCAGCATACAAAGCACACCACGCACCGAGGTCTCGCGTCGGCTATCCGTCGCCCTAAACGCTCCCCCGGTCTGCGTCAATGCCCAGGCCGCGCTCTCACCACACGCGATCCGCTCCATACGCACACAACGCGGCACTCCAGCGCCTCCCATACACCCCCTGCATTCTATTACAGCATGCTATCCTCTTGCGCCCTCTGGTGTGCATTCTTTCTCGCACACCGCACTCGCACCTGCACACCTCAGCGCACTCATGCCGTTCACACACTCCATCATCACACACCCTCGCGCACATCCTGGCGCACTCATACGACTCGCGCACTCCGTTACATACTTGGCCATTGCACACCCTCGTGCACACTCTTTTGTTACACCCTCAGTAACAACCACGGGCGTGCACTCTTCCAGTACACACCCAATCAGTGCACACTTACCCACAGGTGTGCACTCTCTTGATACACACCCAATCACCCGCTCTGGTGTGCACTCCTGCACACTCTCCTCAACACGCTCTGGTGTGCATTCTCGCACACTCTCCTCGACACACTCTGGTGTGCATCCACTCTCACTCTCGGCCATCGCACACTCTGTTTCCCATTCGTCTTCGACACACTCTTCCCACTCACACTCCGTCATACACTCGCGCTTTGGTGCCGTTCGCACACGCGCGCCATTCGCTTTTGCACATCGCACCACGGACCTTCCACTAGCACCCGGGTTTCGTCGCGATCCCAAGCGCGCCAACAATCTTTTCGCACCAAACATTTTTGTGCCATACACGCTCCTACTCACCTTCAGGATTCTCTTCTCTGCCAGCACCTGCAAACCTTTATCGGGGTTAGGCAGCACGGCATCACAATGCGAACACGGACTTTGCACATATTCAATTTCTTCCTCCCATGATACATTTACATTTTCTCCCGTCTCTTCAACCCCAATTTCAACGATACACATTTCATTTTATTTTTCCTCAACGACCACCGGTGCACACAAAATTTTATTTTCCAACTCAGCGGCCGTCGGCTTTCCCATACCCCGAGTCGCGATTTCTACCCCCTCGGTCAACTTGACTGCGCTCTGCTCTACCCCGTTCTCCACGCGTTCCTCACATCGCGATACCCTGTCGCATCCCTTTGCGACCTCTTCGCTCAACTTGTCTCTTATGTCCTTCCCCATCTCTTTCGTTTCCTTTTCCGACGCCACCCTCATTTTTCTCAATTCGTTTTTTCGGGTGTCCATTTGGCTTTCCAGCCCGTCTTTCACCTCTTCCAATTGACCCCCCATCTGTTTTATGTCCCGGGCAGATTTGTCCCCCATTTCCTTCAATTGGCCCCCCTTTTGTTTTCCAATTTATTTAACCCGTCTTTCATTTCTTTCATTTCCCGGGTGGATTTGTCCCCCATTTCTTTCCTCTCCCGGGTGGATTTGTCACTTTGGGCATCCATCTTACCATTTATTTTATTTATTTCATTCATGAATTGCACCATGAAGGCTTGCAGGTCCATAACCCCCACTTGCGCAGCGGGTGCGGCCCTCGTCACCATGTGTGAGGCGCCGCCATTTTCTTCCCCTACTGCCGGCACCTCATCAATTGCCTCTTCTTCCCCCAATTCTTCCCGGGGGTCCTGGGTTATTGATTCTTCGTTATCTACCTCCTCTTCTACCCCTACTGGCATTCGACCATCTTGGCTAGCCACGGTACGAATTAAATTTGGATTGTAATAATAAAAAAACAAAATTTCGGTTGCTCGTAATTTTGGCCAAATTTGTCCAAAACAATTTGGTTGGGTTCCAAATCCCACTCCCTGACACCAATTGTTGCAGCCAATATGTACAATTGGTGTCCAAAATTTGGTCGATAAAATTTCATCCAAGTTCCAAATCCCTCTCCTGACATCAATTGTTGCGGATCTGCCGCCGGCCTTCTCCCCTTACCAAGGGGGGATTAGTCCCCTTGTCTTTGACTGACCAGCATGACCCGGGACCTATGACGTCCCTTCAGGACAGCGCGAAATAGGGTATTTGGACCAAATTCGCTATTACCTAAATACTCGCACTGCGCTGGAAGCGAGGAAATAAGCCCCGCACGAACCACGTATGTTGATGATACGCCGAGCGGTTTGCGTACACGTGACTCGCGCTATTATTAATTACTAGACCTCGATTCAAGCGGTTCTTATTCGTACCACGCTTAGTCAATGGAGAAATCACAAAGGCGATCGGAATTGGGAAGCAAAGGAATAACAGGTTTATTTACACTATACAATGGTTCAAGAAAAAGGGGATACAGAGCAGCCTTATACAGTTTTACTTAATACCCAGGGCAAACGGGCCCGTCACACACACACACACACACACACACACACACACACACACACACACACACACACACACACACACACACGGGGCTTGCTGAAGAGCAGGTTGATGTTCACCGCGTCCAGGGATGGCTCCCGTGCAGATCTCTCCGGTCCCCGGCACGTCCTTTGGAGTGGGTGAAGGCAGGAGTTCTCCACGTGTCGTCTGGACGGAGCGAGTTATCACGGGGCGAATTGGTAGGGAGCGGACTTTGACGCGGCTGGCGGTTATTCACTTGCGGCTATGGCCGCGCTTACTCGTGTGGGTGAAAAGCGCTATTCGTGTTCCCGGTGCGTCTGGCTGTGCCTGCGTACGTGTACCGCCAACGCTTCTCCTTCTTCTCCTGGGCGCGCACGTTATACTGCGAGGTTATAGTTCACAATGGCATCACCACTGAACAAGTCCTTCTGATCCTCTTGCATCAAAGTCCTGCTGATAAGTCTTATCTCTGAAGCTCCCTCTCTGTAAGTCCTCTCCCAACAAGTCCTCTCGCACTAGTGATGCAAGTCAAGTCCTCTTCAAGGGCTTTGCGCAGCGACTTATACAGGTACGACCCGCGAACCTTCTCGAACTTACCAGACGCGCCTCACCACGCCCTCTCACGCCATGCCACTAGAGCCCTGATTGGCTGGTGGCTCTTACCGTCATCGCCTCTGACGCTCTGCCTCGACTACGCCCCGACCTCAACGCCAGTCCCACCCTTTTTAGGCCTACTTCGTGTTACTCGACTAGTGGACAGGCAATGCTTAACAAACTGAGCGGGCAGCCAATGCTTAACAAACTGGATCAAGGCTAGGGTGGCTGGGAAATCGGTGGCAAGTAAAGCCTATTTTCTGTCTTTACACAACGCAGGCACTAAGATGGGAAATGACCTATTCTTACACATACAAAGATATAACTATACTACAATTGGGCCTATGTTGCTCGTGTGACTAACTATGGGGGGCAACCCTTTAACCTATAATGACTTCAATGTGCCAATCTCAAAACTGTAGCAATATATATATATATATATATATATATATATATATATATATATATATATATATATATATAATATACATGAATGAATATGAATGAATGGTCGTTTTAAGGCCATTTTTCCCCGCTAGAGCGGGGGTTAGCCTTGCGGGCCCCATGACAATCATTGTTCCCTGTTTGAGGCAATGTTTTTATGGCCGGATGCCCTTCCTGACGCCAACCCTTGGTCACGCTCTTCGATGCGCAGGGATACAGTGTGCCTCTTCATATATATGTATATACAGACTTGGCATTTAATATGGAATATATTTTTTTTCTTGACTTGGGTTTACTTTCTTAACTCAGTATATCAATCTGGTGAGTTTCTTTTACACTTTGGTGATTTATTTGTTGAAAGAAATATGTCACTGATTGTCTGTCACAGCAAGAAGTCAACAACCGAATTATATCACAGGTGGCATGGCAAAATGTACGGACAGGTGCATTTGATGATTGACTTCACAGTCGGGTATACAAGCGTTGTTGCGTTCTGTATTAGTGGAAAACAACTGCTGCACGTCTCCAAAAGTTAATGCCGTTTCCTCTGGAGATGGTCCGTCAACTCGACAATGCTGTTTGTCATGGAGTGGTGGCTTTACGAAATTACGGCATGAAACAGCGTGTTATTGCTCGGCAGTATGGCATCACTCAAGGTCAGGTGTCAAAGTTCCTGAAACAAAATGCTCAGAGGGGTGTCCCTATTCCAATACTGAGGCCAGGACGTCCCCACAG
Source organism: Myxine glutinosa (assembly GCF_964187855.1). Taxonomy (NCBI): domain Eukaryota; kingdom Metazoa; phylum Chordata; class Myxini; order Myxiniformes; family Myxinidae; genus Myxine; species Myxine glutinosa. The sequence continues at coordinate 45,377,854 of NC_136270.1, forward strand.
AACCACAAGGAGGGATGATCGCCAGCTGCACCGGTTAGTCCGCAATGGCCATACCAAGTCAGCTAATGGGCTTAGGGCTGAGTGGCAGAAACTGACAAATTTGCCTGTATCCAGAAGGCTAGTCAACCAACGACTGGTTCAAGCAGGCTATCGTGCCAGGCGTCCCCTGAGAAAGCCACGCCTGACCAGACAACACCGCCAGCGCCGATTGCAGTGGGCCAGAGAGCACCGTCAATGGCAGCCAGGATACTGGAATCACGTGATCTTCAGTGACAAGTCTAGATTTCTGGTCTATCGTCAAGATGGCCGCGTCCGAGTGCGCAGACAAGTGCATGAAGCCATCAACAAAGATTGTATAGTGCCAAGAGTCCAAGCTGGAGGTGGTGGGGTGACCGTTTGGGCTGCTTTTCATGCAGGGGGCAAAACTGACCTGGTTGTTCTGAATGGAAACCTGAACCAGTTGAAGTACAGGGCCATTCTGGAAGAAACATTGCTTCCATTTTCTCATGCGCTTTCGAGGAAACTTTGTCTTCCAAGATGACAATGCACGGCTTCATCATGCTCGCATGATCCAACACTTTCTTGCTGACCGTGGTGTAGAGCTTTTGGAGTGGCCTGCCATGTCCCGGATATGAATCCGATAGATAACTTGTGGGCAGAATTAACGCGTCAAATCGACCACTTGGACCAGCAGCCGACCTCTGTGCGTGAATTGCAGCAGGCTATTGTCACTGCATGGCAAGTGCTTCCTGTTCAAACCTTGGCAAATCTCGTGAACAGCATGCCTCAACGTGTACCTGCTCTCCTGAATGCTCGTGGGGGTTACACGAAGTACTGAACTGTAATTTTACTCTCCGTAATCCCAGTCATAATTTAAGTTTTGTTTTGGTTAAAAAATTTTTGGCTAATGTGCAAAATAAAGAGATACTTCTGGAAAACGTACAGAAGTTTAACACAGTACTGTCCATGAATTGAGTTCGATATCAGTTTACATCACTTTCGAGGATCAATTTATTTGTTTCGAAATGTCAAATGTGGTTTTTGTTTCTTTTAAAGGTCACATTAACAAAATCTAGAATAATTTCAACATAATTCCAATGAACTTTTGGTTCTAAGACATCTTGAAAAGTAAGTTCACACCCACCAAAAAAATATTCCATTTTAAATGCCAAGTCTGTATATATATATATATATATATATATATATATATATATATATATATATATATATATATATATATATATATATATATATATATATATATACATATATATATATATATATATATATATATATATATATATATATATATATATATATATATATATATATATTGTAACGAATTTGAGAAGTGTAACGAATTTGAGAAGTGTAACGAATTTGAGAAAGTGTAACGAATGTGAGAATTATGGTTTTGTTGTGTGTAACTGTCACCCTCCGTAATGTAAAGAAAGGTCGAAGCTCGTCCTCTTAGTTAATTCCATAAACCTACAAACAGGACACCATATATCCTTTTAAATAGTTAGTCCCTTATTCTCTGTAGGTTAAGGATGTGTTTCCCAATAGTTTGACTCTTCATTGCACCGAATTAAATAAGAGTAGGCCCCTCTGACGCCCCATGGCAGCTTCCAAGTGCCAGGTTTGCCAGGTTTGCTGCAATTGACTCTTTAGCCACTTTGCTGCATTTTCATCTCCCGTCCACTTTGCTGCATTTGACTCCATTATGCACGAGGTAACGACGAAGAAGAAAGGCGGGTCTCCACCTTGTCATAGAGGGGAGGAGTAAGTCGGCCCCGCTCATCCAACCCAGAACGAGGGGTTTGGCTTGAGAGGGCGGAGAGAGAACACTTGGGGGAGGTTCGCAAAGGTTGAAGGGCGGGGCCTATAAAACCCGCAGCGCGACGCTCCCCACGGAGATGAGTTTTTTGGAGAAGATTGAGGTCCGAAGAAGATTGAGAGAGAGAGAGGTGCGGCAGATGCGCGATCCAGCTAAAGCAGCCAAGAGAGAACGAGACGTGAGGGGGTGCTGATACTGAGCAATACGCCGAGACCCTCTAGGCCCTATTGCCGGCTGTGGAGATGCGGAGCTGCCAGCTGCTGTTCGCTTCGAGCACGGAACGTGGACCTCGACGGTGTGGAATTGACCGGACCTTCCTGCCCTGCCATCGGCTTGGACCTTCTCCCTCCAGTGATTCCTGCCATCATTTCCCCATGTAAGTGTGCCCGTTTGTCCGTCTTTCATGTTGTCTTGGGGTGTTAATTAAGACTGCCATATATATAAGCTAATCATTGCACTATGTCTCCTGCTCCTTCCGTTGCCTTATAAATCATCTTTATTTTCCTTTCTGCTTAGTGTGTATAAATAGTAATAAATCTTGTTATTCCCTAATTTGTCTTTACTTCTTCATGCTCTTTCGGTCGCTTTAGAGGTTTCCATATTGAGTGCACGTGGCGCGATTTGGCCAACGTTTGAGAATCGGGTTAGTGATTGGTAATGGCTCGAACGTCGGGTTGCTAAAAACCGCTCGGCAACTAACTAGACCATCCAAACCGGGGTTCGAGCGGTACTTGTCTCCCTAGTCTGCGGAGGGACGCTTAAAGGTATTCTGGATAAACCCTGGGCCCATAACCCTGATCCGTTCCATCCTGCGGGATAGCGTTACAAGTGCCAGGACCGGGGAGACGGCCAGCTTAACAGGACAAGGGGCTAATCACCCCTTGCTAACGGGAGAGCCGTCCCCCGTATCCGTAACAATATATATATATATATATGTTATATATGTTATATATATATATATATATATATATATATATATATATATATATATATATACAGAAGGACTTGTGTATATATATATGTTTATTATTCTATAAATCAAAACAGTGCATATATATATATATATATATATATATATATATATATATATATATATATATATGTGTGTGTGTATTATTCTATAAATCAAAACAGTGTATATATATATATATATATATATATATATATATATATATATATATATATATATATATATATATATATATATATATACGTATATATATTTGACAAGTATGTTGATCACTCCGGTTTGGGTGTTTGTGTGTTTCTCTGGCCACTCACTTTTATTTGCCTACAGGTCACAATTGTAAACCGATCTTCATGAAACTTCAACAAATGGTAGAGTTGGTGGTCCAACAGAATCCTATTTATTTTTCAGGCCAAAAGATCAATATGGCCAAAGGTCAACAACCTTTTCAAACCTCTAAAATCCTCAATTTTAATGTGATTGACTTGAAATCTGAATACCATTTACATATCAGCTAACTGAATTCAACCACCAATTATATTTGAGGTCAACATAGGCAAAATTTCTGAAATTGTCAATTTTCATCTGATTAACCGAAAATTTGAAGATGATTTCCATATCAGCTAACTGAATTCAATCACGAATTATTTGTGAGGTCAAAAGGATGCTCTACTGAATGCCATTCTACTTTGTTCTCTTTTGCCAAGTGTCGCTCTATGATTGATTTTTCATTTGTTTGTTTGTTTGTTCGGGCGATATCTCAGCCATCCTTTGAGCAAGGAAGCTGAAATTTGGGCACATTAGTGAACAAGTGGTTTGGCAAAAACAGCATTTTTTATTTTTTGATTAATCATTTTATAAATTATTGCTTAATTATTAACGATTTATTAAATATGGTACTTATTTATTTTCTTTCTCATCTGGGCAATATATCAGGCACCTTTTTAGCTAGGTAGCTGATATTTGGGCATGATAGTGACCAAGTGATTTGGCTGTAAAGGTTATTTTTGATGCATTGATTAATCAATTAATCGATTTTTTTCGGTTAATTAATTGTTTAATTAATTTTCAAAAAGTTACAGCTTCGGATGAAACTGGTGGTTTAGGTATGCTATTAGCGAATGAATTAAGAAATTAATTATTTACGAATTTTATTTATTTATTTCAATTACGCAATTAATCAATCAATTATTGTACACCTATCCCTCCAAATACCATCTCTATGTGCTTCATGGTGGCATCGCCGGGCACCAAATGTGCCCCGGTAATGCCGTGTGCTGGAGGATGTTATTTATTTATTTGGCATGGGGGATGTGTACTTTGAATGTATCTGTACTTGTTTGGATGTTTTTTCTTTGTTTGTTTGTTTTTTACTGTTTTTTTTTTAAACAGTACCTTTTTTCGGCCCTACCCGCAAAAATTACGAAAAATATAAATACCTTTACAAGGAAATGGAGATGTTTGAGAGCAAGCATATTGTGTTTTGTTGTTGCTTTCAACTGGGACTAAACAAGGTACACTTGTGCCAAAGCTATATATAACGCCTGTGGACAAGGAGGTGGGATGTGCAAGAGGTTGGTGAAAATGGACAGTGAGAGGGAGGGGGTGGTCAAGAGGAACTTAGAGAATGTAGGGTGGGAGGTTGGGGGGAATCAAGGAAGAAGGCCTACACGTAATTCCAGTCATGGTTAAGAGCAAGTTGTCAATGTCAGCTGCCAAGGAGTTTAAATTAGAAGGCAGAAAGGTTAGGACTGTCGTCACCATTCAATGGCATGTTTTTCTTTCTGGTGAGGTTTCATCACCTGCTGATGTTGTTATCTGCACTTAAAAGTTCTCCTTGGACTCTTGGGATTGCTTGAAAAGTTGACGTCGTACTTGTTGAGAGATCCTGGCTATGTTCTTGCGGACTTGGGGGCGGTAGGCATCACGAGGGGAGTTCATGAACCCACTATCTGGCTGACGATGAGCCGTGTATAATTCAGTGGCAGTGGGTTGCTAAGCAACTACGGACGCAGTCTAAGATGTTTAATTCAAGCAGGGTCCAGTGTCTAACTTTGCTTTACCTTTCTGGCAAATTAAACCACCCCAGATAGAGAACCGCGCTCTCAACGCTCCACTGTTATTAATCAAATGGCCGATTAATACCGTAAATGGAACATTGGTGAATGGCTGACCAGGAGTGTAGTCCTGCCAGAGCGCACCGGCATGTCAATCCATCAGAAGCAGAGCTTAGCTCCGCAAAATTTACCAAAAAATTAATAATAAACACCCACATTCACAATCGGTTGAGTTATTGAGCTTTCATGGCCAAATAATAGGGATCACACCTTGGATATGTGGATACGTTGAACGCTTGGTCTAGGGAGCAATAATAAAACTATACAGGTTATAGATAACACAGAAGTGGATGAAATGCTGAATAAAACAAGTTCCAGAAGAGACACAAACTTTCCAACCATTTTATATCCAGATTTCATGAATTGTCTTGTGTTTCCAAAAAGTATTTACACACTGGAAGACATATAGGCATGGAAAAGTTTGGATGCCTACAAGGCGTTGAAGTTTGTGTGGATCAGTGATGTGGCTGTTCTTGTAAAGATTGAATATCACGTAGTACGAGCAAATGTCAGCCTGTATTACATCAATGGCACAGACTCGTATTGGCAGAACAGATAAGCATGTTATATACTACATATTAACATCATGCTTATCTGCGCTGACATCTTCAATACTCTCTGATGTTTATCCAGCTTTATCTTCTTTCTTTCGTCAATTCCAATAAAGAAACCAACTAAAATAATGCTAGCAGACTGGATACCCAGCTTATCGTCCATCCGTGGGCACCAACTAGGCAGCTCAGAGGCCACTGTGCGTACATCGCGTACATCGAGGCCATCTTACCACATGGTGCTAAATAATAAAGTGCACCCATCTCCGAAGGGAGCGCTTCAGTTTGGCATTTTTAATAAAAAGTCACCGTTTCGATAAAACTATGTATTTTAAGAAATAAATAGAGGTTTTTTGATTTTTTTAAAGCAGCGAATCTGCTTCAATATTCAGCTATGTCCGTCCGTCAAAACGGTAAAGGGTTCTAAAGGGTTTTAAATGGTAATTCTAAGTGGTTCTAGAGGGTAATAAAAAAAGGGTAATTCTAAAGGATAATTCTAAAGGATAATTCTAATGGGTTCTAAAGGGTAATTCTAAATGGTTCTAAAGGGTAATTATAAAGAGTAATTATAAAGGGTAATTCCAAAGAGTAATTCTAAAGGTTCTAGAGGGTAATTCAAAATGGTTCTAGAGGGTAATTCTAAAGGATAATTCTAAAGAGTAATTCTAAAGGGTTGTAAAAGGTAATTCTAAAGGATAATTCTAAACAGTAATTCTAAAGGTTCTAAAAGGTAATTCAAAATGGTTCTAGACTAGACGGTAATTCTAAAGGATAATTCTAAACAGTAATTCTAAAGGGTTCTAAAGGGTAATTGTAAAGCGTAATTCTAAAGGGTAATTCTAAAATGTAATTCAAAAGGGTAATTTGAAAGGGTAATTGTAAAGAGTAATTCGAAAGGGTAATTGTAAAGGGTAATTCTAAAATGTAATTCTAAAGGGTAATTGTAAAGGGTAATCATAAAGGGTAATTGTAAAGGGTAATTCTAAAGGGTAATTGTGAAGTGTAATTATAAAGGGTAATTGGTTGGGTTGGCTTCTGGTTTCCCTGGTGAGGAAGCGTACTTCGATCTCTCCACATCATCAAAGTTTAAGTATTTTCCCATTCGTGTCTTGGTCAAATTTCCACTCGTTATTTTATTGTGTATGTGTTACTGTGTGTTTCTAGTTAGTCTTGGTTTGTAATTCATGCAAACTTGTGTGTAATTAATCGTTTTCTGTTCGCACCACGTGCACAGCCTGGTAAACTTGAGGCTTCCCTCACCCCGTTTTTTTTTTTTGTGAATTTAAGTTCTTTCCTTCATTGTATTTGTTTTTTCTTTGATTTGCTCTTCTCCCCCTAACTTTCCCGAACATCTTACCCTTTGTCTAACGTTTAAAAGTTTAAAATCCCCCCCCAAAATAAAAAATATACTTCTTTCCTTCTCTCTTCGTGGGCCCCGCCCACGTGTGCTGTTGTCTCGCCCCGCCCCCTTTATCTCCTTTTCTTCCACCTCTTCCTTCCATCTCCAGCCGATACTCGCCTTTCCAATTCTAGTTTCCACCATACTCATTCAACCCTTTCTCCTTCTTTCTCAGATCAACGCCCTAACTTCAGGGTTTTTCCCCAGATTGTTTTTCACAGATTTGTTTAAATATTATTTAAATATGTTAAACTTTCCCCTGCAGTGTTTTATTCAGTCGTTTATGACAACATGCTGTTTTTCTTCCTATTTAAAAGGCTTTTTTCAATTTCCTCATCAAATCATTCCACTTCAAAAAAAAAATTCAATCTCTTAAAGTCCTTCCTTTCTTCATTCTCGAAACTCACCTTCATTCCACCCCTCCGCTATCGTTTTCAAACGGATCTCAAACTTGAAAATCACAATAAACCCAGTTTATAATAAATGTTTGTTTGTCATTAATCGTCCACTTTCCAAACTTCCCCCTCACTCCTCCCCTCCTAAACTCCCCCATCACCTCTCCCCTCCAAAACTGCCCCCTCACCCCCTCCTTTCAATTCTCTCCCCTCACCCCTCCCCTCCTAAACTCTCCCTCACCCCTTCCTCCTAAACTCCGCTCTCGCCCCTACCCTCTAAATCTCCCCCCTCGCCCCTCCCCTTCAAACTCCCCCATCACCCCTCCACTTCAAAACTACCCCCTCACTCCTCCCCTTCAAATCTCCCTCCCTACTATCTTTCTCCAATTCTCCCCCCTCTCCCCTCCTCCTCAAAGCTGCCTCCTTACCACTTCCTCTCCCTTCCATCACATACCTCCACCTCCTCAAACCTTCTACTTTGCTCTGCCCCCCCCTCAAACAACACCTCACTGTGCCTCATACCATCACCATCAAAGATTTTGTCCTCATCCTTCCCATTCTCCTAACTCTTCTGCAATCTCTAACACACTATCAACAGCTCTCCCTACCTCCTCCTCTCACCCCTCCCCTGTCCTGTACCTGTCCCCCTCCCTCTTCCTTAACGGCATGGACGTCAAACATCCGGGGCCTTCGCTCAAACATGAGTAATCTCTCCATGCAGGTTGCTTCAGACAAACCAGATGTAATTTGCTTAACAGAAACTTTCTTCCTTCAAGATGTCTCTGATTCCTGGTTACTCCCTCCTCCGGTATGATATACCTGAGCCTCGTCCTGGTGATGGGGTTGCTATCTGTATAAAAAACTCGCTTCCTCACTCTCCTTGCACTGAACTCTCTCCACCTCAACCCCAGGAGTACCTCTGGCTACAGCTTCCCCTCCTCCCCCTCCTTTTGTTCATATGTGTCTCCTCCAAACAGTGATGACTCCATTTACATCTCCCTGTCTGACAACATCGACCAACTTCTATCCACTCATCCCAACTCTCTCTTCCTCATATGTGGTGATTTCAACTGTCATCATGCCAGCTGGCTGGGTGTGGGTACCTCTCACACCAGCCATGGCACCTCAGCAAAGGACTTCTGTGACTCACTGGGACTGACACAATATGTCAATTTCCCGACATCATGGAAGGCAAATCCAACTGAAGGCAATCTCAGTTCCTTTCACAAAGGTTGGAACAAGTATGTGTCTACTGCCAGGAGAGCCAGGAAACAATATCTCTCGACTCTCAAGACTGAACTCTCAAACCTGTCTCCCTCCTCAAAATCCTGGTGGCGTCTGGTCAAATCTCTTTCTGGTGTTTGGTCCCATTCCATCCCCTCCCTTACCTCAAACGGCTACACAGTTGACACCGCACGTGAAAAAGCCGAATGCCTCAACCATGTGTTCGCCTCAAAATCTTGTGTCCCTAAACCATCTCTCTCTGTACCCACCATACCCAGTCGAACCCAGCTGTTCCAGGACACTGTGTCCTTCTCTCCTGACAAGGTGGAGAAGTTTTATCAAACCTCGACTCTGATTCTGCAACTGGACCAGACAGCATCAGCCCACGGGTACTAAAATCCTGCTCTGCCGCTCTATCTCACCCTCCCTCTGTTCTCTACACCCTCTCTTTTGCTCAAGGTCATCTGTCATTTGCTGGGAAATCAACCAACATTACCACTTTACAAAAAAGATGCTAAAACAGATATTTGCAACTACAGACCAATCAGCCTGCTCCCAATCATCAGCAAGGTCATGGAATCAATCATCGCTTCTGACATCATATCCTTCCTCCTCTCCAATGGCTTGATCTCGGATCATCAATTTGGACCAGGTGATTCTACTCTAGATGTGCTGCTTCTGCTGTCTCAACAATGGATGGAGGTCCGCGATGCCAAACAGGAAATCAGAGCTGTCTCCCTTCACATATCACGTGCCTTCGATACGGTATGGCACCCCGCTCAGCTCACCAAACTCACCTCCTCTGGTATCCATTTAAATCTCGATGCATGGCTGGCGGACATCCTCTCTGGTCATAGTCAACATGTGGCCCTGAATGGATTTCTCTAATTTCCCCTTCCTGTTCAGGCTGGAGTTCCCCAAGGCAGTGTTCTGGGCCCTGTGCTTTTTCAGGTCTTCATCAATGATCTCTCCGACTCTCTGGAAAATCCTCTCTATCTCTTTGCTGATGACTCCACTCTCTGCCGCTCCATAACGCATCCCTCAGATTGGCAGTCTGCAGCCTCCTCACTCTCTGCAGACCTGGACAAAATCACAGACTGGTCAAACAAGTGGAGCATGTCTTGCAATCCTGACAAAACTCACACTCTCACTATGTCTCTCCAAAAAGACCGACTGGACAACACCCCCCCCCCCTCCCCCACCACATCTACTTTCTCAACAATCCTCTCCAAGAAGTTCTGTCACTCAAGCTTTTGGGTCTCACTATCTGTCTTGATCTTTCCTGGGAAAATCACAGTTCCATGCTGGCCTCCAAAGCCAGTCGCCAACTGGGCATACTCCGTCGTGCGGAGTCCTTCCTTAGCACACCTGAGCTCCTCACCAGATACAAAGCTTTCATCCGCAGCTCAATGGAATACTGCTTTCCCCTCTGGGCTGGTGCTCCTGCCACACACCTAGCTCGGCTTCAAACTGTAGAAACCAAAGCTATCAGAATCATTGAAATCTTCCGCGATGAAGCTAACTTAAGGGCCTTTCACTCACTCACTGCAGGCAGGTTTGTGGTCTTTCTGTCTTCTACCGACTCCTCTCCGGCCTAGCTCCCCCAGCTCTGTCTGTGCTCTGTCCCCCAAATAGTCCTACAGGTCACACAAGATCTGCCAGCAACCCTCTTCTGGTGAAACTGCCTAAATCAAGACTCTCTGCTCACCTTCACTCTTTTATTCCTCTTTTCTCCCACCTCTGGAACAAATTCCTCACTCTCTTCAATCCCACTCCTCCCTCCAGGTCTTTAAAACAGCTTTTTACCACCATCTCTTATCTTCCCCCATCCAAAACCTTGATCTTTTGTACCCCCATTAATTCACCCCAGATCCACTGTCTTGAAATAATAATAATAATAATAATAATTCATTTATTTTGTATAGCGCTTTTCCAGAAGCCCAAAGGCGCTTTGACAGAGTGGAAAACATAATGCATAACAATACACGAAAACAACAATTGCAAAAAGACAAGAATCAATAGGGAAATATTTAAAGCAAAAGGAGGGAGAAGGAGAAGAGATAGTCAGGGGTTAAATGCTGTGGGTTGAATGTTGAATGCAGTGTTGAACAGGTGGGTCTTTAGTGATGTTTTGAATGTGGTGAGTGAGGAGGAGTCTCTGATGGTGTGAGGTAGTGAGTTCCAGAGGGTGGGAGCAGCGATGGAGAAGGCCCTGTCCCCCCAGGATCTGAATTTGGTCCGGATGGAGGGGGTCAGGAGGTTGGTACCAGCAGAGCGGAGGTTGCGGGTGGGAGTGTGTCTGGAGAGGAGGTCAGCCAGGTAGGATGGGGCCAGGTTATGGAGGGCTTTGTATGTCAAGAGGAGCATTTTGTACTGGATTCTCTGGGGGATGGGGAGCCAGTGAAGCTTGTAAAGGACGGGGGTGATGTGGTCACGGGTCCGGGAATGGGTGAGTAGACGGGCAGCGGAGTTCTGAATGTATTGGAGTTTATTGGTGATTTTTGAGGGTGAACCATAGAGGAGGCTATTGCAGTAGTCCAAACGGGAGGTGATGAAGGCGTGGATGAGGGTTTCTGCAGCCGTGGAGGAGAGGGATGAGCGGAGACGGGCAATGTTTTTCAGGTGAAAGAAGGCTGACTTTGTGATCTGTTTAGTGTATTTGTCGAAGGAAAGGGTTTGGTCAAAGATGACGCCAAGATTCCGGATGTGAGGGGAGGTGGATACTGGGATACCGTCGATGTTAAGGGCAAAGTTATGGGTTGATAACAAAAATAACGACTTCTTTCCTGGAACTCCTAGCAGTGTCCATGTGTTTTATACCTCTCCCACCCCCCTTGGTCCGTGACAAAATAGAGTTCTTATTTGAGGGTCTTGTGGTAAAAAAAAATTGGATGTGGACATATTAGCAGGAACACCTTTCATGGAATATAATGATGTTGGTGTTCGGCCTGCTAAACACCAGGTGACTCTCGGTGATGGCACGATTTTTACGTACGGATCGGTGGAAAGGTCTTCCTACCAATATAACGTGAGACGTACCCACATTCTGCGAGCTCCATCCTACTCAACAACAGTTTGGCCGGGAGACTACCTCGAGCTGGACCTCCCCCATAAGCTCTATTCGTGTGATGACACATTTGCACTTGAACCACGCACTGATGCCCATGGTGAGGATGGACGTGCCGGGCAGACTTGGCCTCCACGTGACATCATTTCCAGCGTCTCAGGAACGATATGGATCCCAAATCTGACAAACTTCCCACAACAACTCAAACGAAATGAACACTTCTGCCAAGTTTGTTCAGTGCTTAGCACCGTTGTGAGACGTGAGGAGCAGCCATGCCCTAACACACCGCAAAAGTCCACCTGGTCGGATGTCAGGCACTCCGACCACATCCAACTGGATGCACACAACATTATCCCCCCAGACATCAGAGCCAAGTTCCAAACTCTCCTTGAGGAATTTGATGACATACAGTCACGTGAAAAAGTAAGTACACCCCATTGGTCAATTGGATTGATGGTCAATACCAGATGAGTGGCAGTGGAGTATTGCAAACCCACTAACATGTCTGTAAGGTGTGAGAAGCAGGCCTCAGTGATATATATACAGTCACGTGAAAAGTAAGTACACCCCATGTAAAGTTTTGACTTTTTCAACATATTTCAACATACAGCTATTTTGATTTTCATTTCAACAATATTGATAGATAAGGTGATATAATATAACAAATATCATGAAACATTTACATTTTGTAGTCCATTGTATAATTTAAATAAACATAAATGCAAATTTCGCATGTGGAAAAAGTAAGTACACCCTTGGCTCTAATAGGTGGTATTGCCCCCTTTGGCAGAAACAACCTCAAGTAGGCGTTTCATATACTTGTCTACCAGTCTCTGACATCGACTGGGATAAATTTTTGCCCACACCTCCATGCAGAATTCTTTCAGCTGTGCGATGTTTGAGGGGTTTCTTGCATGCACAGCTCGTTTCAAATCCCCCCACAACTTCTCGATGGGATTTAGATCTGGGCTTTGACTTGGCCATTCCAGAACCCTCCATTTCTTTCTTTTCACCCATTTATTGGTGGACTTACTGGTATGTTTAGGGTCATTGTCATGTTGCAAGATCCACCTTCGGTTGAGCTTCAACTTTCCGACAGATGGCCTCACATTATCCTCAAGCACCCTCTGGTACAATGAAGAATTCATAGTGGATTCTATGATGGTGAGCTGCCCAGGCCCTGATGCAGCAAAGCTGCCCCAAACCATAATATTTCCACGACCATGCTTTGCAGTTGGTATCAGGTTATTGTGGTCAAATGCTGTCTTTGTTTTTCGCCAAACATGCCTTCTGGTACTGTGGCCAAATAGCTCTACCTTTGACTCATCTGTCCAGAGCACATTGTTCCAGAAGTGCTGGTCTTTACCTAGGTGTTCATTGGCAAACTTTAGTCTTGCCCTGATGTTCTTTCTGGACAGCAAAGGTTTCCTCCTGGCACACCTCCCATGGCGATCAAATTTGTGCAGCCTCTTTCTAATGGTAGACTCATGCACTTTGACATCAACAGTGCCAAGAGCTACCTGTAGGTCCCGTGATGAAATTCTGGTGTTATTAGAGACTTCTTTCAGCATCTTGCAGTCTGCTCTTGGGCTGAACTTGCTGGGGGCGGCCTGGCCTGAACAAGCTGGCAGTTATTTGGAATCTTCTCCACTTGTAGATGATCTTCCCGACAGTCGAATGATTGATTTCAAATTGTTTGGAGATCTTTTTAAATCCCTTCCCAGACTCGTAGGCATCTATAACCTGCTTTCTGAAGGCCTCAGAGAGCTCTTTTGATCTAGGCATGGTGACGCCGCACACTTCAACAACAAAGAGCAAAGCATACTAAATGTCTGAGGTTTAAATAAGACAGGTTCCTCCAAGATCCTCTCTAACGATGTTCTAATCATTTGCACCTGAGCTGGTGCACGTGATTCTAATTTTAGGTATTTGAAGTAGTGATAAATGTAGGGGTGTACTTACTTTTTCCACATGCGAAATTTGCATTTATGTTTATATAAATTATAGAATAGACTACAAAATGTAAATGTTTCATGATATTTGTTATATGATATCACCTTTATCTATCAATATTGTTGAAATGAAGATCAAATAGCTGTATGTTGAAATATGTTGTAAAAGTCAAAACTTTACATGGGGTGTACATACTTTTTCACTTGACTGTATTTGACCCGAAGATTAAAGGCTACAATGGCGCCTCTGGCTCTTTTCAAACTGTTGTTAACATGGGTCCAGTCCAACCTCCACAGCGTAAAGGCCGCGTTCCCCAATATGCTCGTGACAAGCTTGTTGAACTCCAACAACGATTCAATGATCTGGAAGAAATGGGGTTTTTTGCTCGTCCGGAGGATGTACAGATCACTGTTGAGTACCTTATTCCATCCTTTTTGGTTAAAAAGCCCAATGGTCGTTCCTGCTTGGTGACTGCGTTCGCTGACGTCGGGCGGTATAGCAAACCCCAACCTTCTCTCATGCCTGACGTGGACTCCACCCTGTGCCTAATTGCACAATGGAAGTACATTATTACCACTGACTTTACCAGTGCATTTTATCAGATCCCGCTGTCACGAGATTCCGTGAAATACTGTGGGGTCGCTACCCCATTCCATGGCGTACGGGTATACATAACATCTGCCATGGGAATGCCCGGTTCGGAAACCACCCTAGAAGAATTGATGTGTCGCGTACTTTGTGACCTCGTCGAGGATGGGACAGTTGCCAAAGTAGCTGACGATCTGTATTGTGGAGGAAACACACTCGATGAACTCTTTTGCAATTAAATTGGCAACGAGTTCTCCAGGCGCTGAGCAAGAACAATTTGTGCCCCTCAGCCCCTAAGACAATCATCTGTCCAGCAACTGTTGTCATCTTGGGTTGGATTTGGCATCAAGGCACAATCCAAGCCAGCTCTCACCACATTGCAACACTCCATGTACGCCCTTCGGGAGAAGGTGAATGGTCTGCGCTCCTTTATTGGAGCTTACAAGGTATTGGCCCGCGTAATACCAAGATGCGCGTCACTTCTTTCACCATTAGATGACGCAACTGCTGGTCGCCAATCTCATGAAAGGGTAGAGTGATCAGATGACCTCCACTACGCATTGCACACAGCCCAGTCGGCACTGGCGTCCAACCGTACCATCATGCTCCCCCATCCCGATGGACAACCTTGGATCATAACAGATGGTGCGGTGAAGAAACGTGGCATTGGTGCCACCCTGTATGTTTCACGTGGAGGTAAACTCCACCTCGCAGGCTTCTTCAGTTCGAAACTATGGGGACGGCAGGTCACATGGCTTCCGTGTGAAGTGGAAGCTCTCTCTATCGTGGTCGCTTCCAGGCATTTCAACCCATCTATCATCCCGTCCAAACATAGAGGGTGCATCCTCACTGACAGTAAGCCTTGTGTACAAGCACATGAGAAATTATGCCATGGGGAATTTTCCGCTAGCCCACGCGTGTCGACTTTCTTGTCCACGGCCAGTCACTACCAAATGTCCGTTCAACATCTTGCAGGTTCAGTCAACGTACCATCTGACTTCGCCAGTCACAAAGCCTCCGAGTGTGACAAGCCGTCGTGCCAGATTTGCTCTTTTGTGGCACGGACTCACCATACAGTCAGAATGCCCCGACTTATGCCACACCCATTCTCATCTCGTCCATGGGACACGACGCGACCGTTGAAGAAACCTACCAGCATAAAGGAAGTGAAACGTGACCTCAATGTTGCGACAATCACCAGGGATGGTTTACTGGTTGTTCGCCATAACGATCCGTTCGCCCCCACACGTGAGTGTATCATCGTTCCTCACCAGGTCCTAGATGGTCTTCTTCAGATATGCATCTGGATTACTCCACGTGTCACCAGCTTAAACTGGCGGTCCACCGGAATTTCTTCGCCCTCGACATGGACAGGTCTATCGAACACATTTCCACTGCATGTCACCTCTGCGCCTCTCTCAACAAGATTCCACACACCATGTTGAACAAACCATGTCCAATCTGCCAGAATCCATAGGCCCGTTATTTGCAGCGGACATTATGAAACGTAATCAACAGCTTGTGCTTATCCTTAGGGAATGTGTCACGTCCTATACTGTAGCCTGTATAGTGGACAATGAACGTCACAACACTCTACGTGACACTTTGGTTAGACTATGTGTTGGTCTTCGACCCCTGGATGGACCAGCCGCGGTTATTTGGACTGATCCTGCTTCGAGATTTGTCTCCCTCGTGGATGATGATCTTCTCCGATGATATAGGATAAACTTAGAAATTGGACGTGTGAAGAATTGTAACAAAAATCCGGTCACTGACAAGGCTATTCAAGAACTGGAGGGTGAACTCTTACGTCAGGACCCTTCATGTGGCACAGTTACATCGCTGTCACTTGCTCTCGCTACTGCCTGTTTGAACTCCCTCATCCATACAAGAGGCTTATCGGCACGTGAGATGTTGACTCAGCGAGATCAATTTACGAACAATCAGTTACCTATAATTAATCGACCAACAGTTGATTATGGAACAACGCGATCAGCGCACGTCAAACCATCAGTCCAGTGAGAAGTCGAAGGCCCCTTTTGGTAGGGATTCACAACCCACAGAGCTAGAGGTTGGCGACTTGGTCTATCTTCATGCTGACCGTAACAAGTCTCGAGCCCGTGATCGGTACCTGGTTATCCTGTGGATGGGTCATGGTGCAATGTCCGCAAGTTTACCGGTTCTCAACTCAGGTTCACTTCCTATCGCGTTAAGAGGTTGGAATGCTACACTGTGCCGCCTTGCTCGAGTAGTGTTTGCCCATATCCTCGGAAGAGGACAGGTGACTAATCCTCTGACGAGTGTGACCCACACCACCAACAACCATCTGGACCCCCAGACCCACCCCATATTCCTTGTCAACTCTCAGCACCCATCAACATGAACGAGTCGTCCACACGTGCCCCTGATCCAGTTCCAGATGACACTGCCGGGGTCCTACCTGCGTGTGCTGACCAGGCCCAGGTGCCCGCTGAGCCATGTGGGTCGGAGGAGACAGATCGAGCTGCTGCCCAGAGACACTCCACTCGTCAGCGTTGTCCACCTAGACAGTTTGATGATTACCATTTGGACTTTTGAGGTGATGCATAAAGGTGATTGCTCCCGTTTTGTGTACACAGTCACATGGGTCAGATTAATCCTTCATGTTTATTTTTGTTTTTGCCAGCAACAATCTGTTCATCAGTCCTGGTTTTCTTATGGCAAGAGCTACGTTAAGAATGGACTGAATTCAGTTGTCATTAGAAATGGTTACTGTGGTGAAATTGTCATCTAAGTTACGACCCTGGTGTTATTCTACTCATTGCCACTACGTGGCTCCTACGCGGCTCCTATAAAGAGACTGCCGCTCAGCACAGAAGGTAGTTCTGTGCCCTGCAATTCTATAGCATCTTCGGGCTTCTGTAGAATGGTAAGGATTCTGCATTGCGCGCTGCATGCTCGCTCGAATAGATATCATCTGTATGTACCTGTATTTACCTGTAGTAATACTAATACTATGATTGCTGGTTCTCCCTTTAAATGCTGTCTGAGATCGATCACGATTAAACTCAGCTCTGAGACAATGTTGTATCTCTGATTATTACAACAATTAATCGTGATCCTCTCCTGACATCGTTCTGAATCGAGATGATGCCTACGCTCCTGCGACTACCCATCCCCGGGGAAGTACGGAGGACCCGCCGAGCCAGCTCTAGCCACGGAGCGCCAACTACCCTCGCTACCAGTCTGCCACGAGGAAACCGGATGCATTGGAACCCCTCAAGCATTTCGTTCAGGAACTACGTCGTCTGAGCACGTAATGCTCTCCCGAGGTCCGAACGCCGGAGCAGGTGTGACGAACTCCGGCAAGACGCCTGGAGAACGATGCTACTGGGAAACGGCCTGCAGCTGAAACCTGGTTGGGTTGACGGACGTGCTCGGAGCCGAAGGTACGAGTCTAGCTGTGACTGCCTCGGTTGCGGGAAACGCTAACGGCTTCTTCTGAGAGAATCCTCCTAGATTTGCATGCCCGGCACGAGATGTGATTTTCCATGCATGTGCTCCTGACTCCCATGTCTGTCGTGCCTCACTCCGCCGGCGTACCCGACCACCGCTGGACGGAATCCCTTCTATGCGTGAACCGCGCGCTGCACCCATCACGGGCACTACTCTGCGAGGCCGGCGATCCTGATCGCTGCTCATCGGAATCCCTCCTATGAGCGAGCCGCGCGCCGCACCCATCGCGGGCACTACTCTGTGAGGCCGGCGATCGCCACTGGCCAGAATTGCTTCAACGCTTAAGGCTAGATTGGCATCCCTAGAGGACCCGACACTGCACGGATGCACAGCTTGTCCAGCGCCGTCATCTCTGTACCGATTAACGGACAGGCAGCGAGCCTCGTCTGATGGCACGGAAGGCTGATTCTGAGGACATCGTGCGGGATCTTCATAGCCTCCCAGGCACTCGGGCACTAAAGGGGAATGTCGTATCAAGCTAGTTATTGATAGCATGATGTATACGGATGACCGCCTAACGGTCTTGCCCACCTTTCGACAAGATTTCCTCCATCGACATGGGCGGCCGGAAATGAAGTTCGGTGGGAACACCACCCTCTCTGCTCGTGTGTTTGCGGGAATGGCTACCGAACTGTTGATGCTATTCCCGAATCTAACTCCTGACAAACGCACCCTGATAGCTATCAAAACGAGACGCTATTTCAGAATGTACAATTTATCGCTGCCCAGCCTGCTCGCCCACTCGACTCGGCATGCCCAGCGCTGGTTCGACAGGCCGAGGTCGACATTTTCGGCTTTCCTCAAACGCGCGGTTCGCCCAAGTAAATACGACTTGCTCATTGACAAGGTTCGTATTCGGTACCCAATCCCGAGCACGCTCGAGTGCTGCTGCCAAATAGACGCGAGTCTATAGTTTCGGTGCGTCATTCTGCTCCGTGCGGGGATAACGCTCGGCTGGAACTCAGCCCGGGGAATCTGATGATGGGGAATTCGCCGTCAACCCCGCCCCGCACGCGCCCGATCCGATCGACATTGAGGACCCAATACGCGGTGCCGGCACCATCGGTCCAGTCCTAGTCCGTGGGTCTTAAGGCCCAGAGCGATGGCCTTCTCAAATCACGCATTTGCCCTCAGGCGCCATTAACGTAATTGCATGCTTCTCAAGTGCGATCGATGATGTCAACGTCACCGGAGTTTCGTTTATCCGAGTTTCCATTTACCTTGGTAACTCCACGGTTTGCGGACATACTCAAACTGACCGCTCCAGCTCAATACGTGCGTGTCATAATGTTACTTGCGACGCTTCCTACAGGCCACGCACCCGAGCCATCTAACCATCAACGAGGACTCATACCGTTATCGGCTAGGACCATTGAGCATTCGGGGTCC
Organism: Myxine glutinosa; assembly: GCF_964187855.1. Lineage (NCBI taxonomy): Eukaryota > Metazoa > Chordata > Myxini > Myxiniformes > Myxinidae > Myxine > Myxine glutinosa. Next base: position 45,396,836 of record NC_136270.1, read on the forward strand.
AGACTAGCTATCTATGAGGCCACATGCCGTTATCAGCTAGGACCATAGTGCATTCGGCATACAGACTAGCTATGTACAAGGCCACATACCGTTATCAGGTAGGACCATAGTGCATTCGGGGTATACGATGACCCAGGAGACGATAACACTGAGCGCGGAGCCCGACGCCCTTTCCTCCCGTGCTGGACACGGTGGCGCCGCCCGACTGTTCGCCCTTGAACAGAGCTCTTGGCTTGTTTACAAGTCATTCGCGCTGGGATCGAGACTGCGAGACACCTCATCTGGTTGCTGCCTGCATAACTTTCCCTCTGACCTAGACAGCGAAGGTCGCTCTACTTCGGTACACAGAGCTAGCGCAGCTGCAATCTCGGAGGACGGGGTGGATGAGGATGAGAATATCCTCTCGGTTTTGTCGATAGGGGGGGAATCCATCCAGGACATCACGTGTGAGTCCACGGTGTCGGTGCGTCACTTTGCGTCGCGCGTCGTGCTATATATCCATCTGCTGTTTATCAATACGTGCCTACTGTTCAATGGCCTGCTAGTAAAGTTTTAAACGGGGTGGTGAAATTGTCATCTAAGTTACGACCCTGGTGTTATTCTACTCATTGCCACTACGCGGCTCCTATAAAGAGACTGCCGCTCAGCGTAGAAGGTAGTTCTGTGCCCTGTAATTCTATAGCATCTCCGGGCTTCCGTAGAATGGTAAGGATTCTGCATTGTACGCTGCATGCTCGCTCGAATAGATATCATATGTATGTACCTGTATGTACCTGTAGTAATACTAACTAGCCGAAACCCGTGGAACATTCACGGAAGGGAGGATGTGGTGTATGGATAGAGTGTACCATTATGGATGGCATAGGGGATTTGCTTGTCCGAGTAAGACTTAGGAAGAACGATGAGAATGAAGAGTGCATATATGAACAACGATCGCCGACACCGGCACAAATGCATGCTCTGGATTGTCCACTCAGTGGATGGCTTGCTTTCGCCTTCGCCTGTCCAATCAGCGGACGGCTTGCTTCGCCTTCGCCCAGCAGACGCCAATACGATGGCGTCGTAAGATGGCGTCGTATCGGTAGTTAATCGGATGCTTTTGGGCCCCAACGTCGGCTAATTCAGATTTTTCGAGTATGGCTGTACGTGATAGACAAAGAGCGCGGTTCGTAGATCGTAAATCCATGAGTGCCGTGGGCATCGGGTCACTGGGTGCGGCGTAAAAGGGATAACAAAGTCGAGTCCTTACGGTATTATTATATAGATACTATGATTGCTGGTTCTCCCTTTAGATGCTGTCTGAGATCGATCACGATTAAACTCGGCTCTGAGACAATGTTGTATCTCTGATTATTACAACAGTTACATTAGTATTGGTTTTTCCCCTTGAGTTCTATTACTCAATGACATGTATTTGTCCCCATAACCACATGTATTGGCTCTCTTTATCATATGGTTCCTTAACTCTCGGTTGGAATAGAGCTTTGGGGGCGGTCGCATGTAGTGGAGAGATTAGCAAAGGAGGAAAAGTGCCACGCCATTTCATGTTAGTGTTGTTCGGAAGTGACGTTGGTTTGCTCGAATGTGCGCATGCGCTGTGTGTGTGCGCGGCCGCGGTCCGCCGTTCGGTTTGCTTGAATCCACCCTGTGGCCTGTGTTGACCGATCACCCTGATGTGTGGTGAATAAAGCCGATACATCTATAAAGCCGATACATCTATAAAGCCTGAACGTGTTTGGTTGAGTTTTCCCTCGGAGTGAAGGAGGAACAACTACCGTTATTGGCGCTGGAAGAATAATAATAATAATAATTCATTTATTTTGTATAGCGCTTTTCCAGAAGCCCAAAGGCGCTTTGACAGAGTGGCAAACATAATGCATAACAATACATGAAAACAACAATTGCAAAAAGACAAGAATCAATAGGGAAATATTTAAAGCAAAAGGAGGGAGGAGAGGAGATAGTCAGGGGTTAAATGCTGTGGGTTGAATGTTGAATGCAGTGTTGAACAGGTGGGTCTTTAGTGATGTTTTGAATGTGGTGAGTGAGGAGGAGTCTCTGATGGTGTGAGGTAGTGAACCTTATAACCTTATAAAGTCCCCAAAGGCAAATACCCTTTCAGATCCCTTTACCCCCCGTGATCACCTTAAACTGCCCATTTTAAATAAACGCCTTATGCCCTCCCACCTCGCCCCATTCCCGAGCAACGTTACTGATAAAATTGGCGCACGCTCATCTTCTAAATATATATCTTCAGCAAATTTCATGATTGGGTCCCTTTAATCCCGCGGGATATGTCACACACCTCCATTCCAAAGTTGTTCGACTTTGTGAACCTGTGTGTAGTAACTTCAAAGGAAGTTGGGGTGTGTTCAAACCAATCAGTTTGCCAAGCCAGCCGTTCTGAATAAACCATTTCGTTGGAGTGCTAAAGCCACTTGGCGAGCTGAGCGGTGTATAAAGTGAAATATGAGCTGAATCGGGCTTTTTGAGCTGAGCGGTGTATAAAAGTAAATATTACCTGAGTAGAGCTCAGTGAGCTGAGCAGTGTATCAAGTGAAATATTGGCTGAGTAAGTTTTGGTGAGCTGAGCGGTGTATGAAGTGAAATATTAGCTGAGTAGGGCTCAGCGTGCTGAGCGGTGTATAAAATGAAATATTAACTGTGGAGAACTTGGTGAGCTGAGCGGTGTAGAAAGTGAAATATTAACTGAGTAGAGCTTGGTGAGCTGAGCGGGGTATGGAGTGAAATATTAGCCGAGTAAAGTTTGGTGAGCTGAGCGGTGTATAGAATGAAATATGAGCTGAATCGGGTTTGGTGAGATGACCGGTGTATGAAGTGAAATATTAGCTGAGTAGGGCTCAGCGTGCTGAGCGGTGTATAAAATGAAATATTAACAGTGGAGGGCTTGGTGAGCTGAGCGGTGTATGGAGTGAAATATCAGCCGAGTAAAGCTTGGTGAGCTGAGCGGTGTATAAAATGAAATATTAACTGAGTCGGGCTTCGTGAGCTGAGCGGTGTATAAATTGAAATATTAACTGAGTAGGGCTTGATCAGCTGAGCGGTGTATAAAATGAAATTGGAGTTGAGTCGTGCTCGGTGAGGTGAGCGGTGTATAAAGTGAAATAACCACTGAGTAAGGCTCGGTGAGCTGAGCGGAGTAAATGGTGAAATATTAGTTGAGTAGGGCTTGGTGAGCTGAACGGTGTATAACGTGAAATATTAGTTGAGTAGGGCTTGGCGTGTCCCGTCCATTTCGGTAAGATTCTACTTTTAAAAACAAATGTAACATACGTCTACATGTTTCCTAGATATGTAACATTATAATAATTCCAGTAACCCAACTATTACAGTAAATTCAAGGTGATATAAAGGAAACATAACTATCACGTGAACCGGCGTAAAACGGAAGTGTCTGGTTGCTTGCGAATTGCGATGTAATGTGCAGTGTACACGTCACACTGTGCTGATGTAAACACGTCACTTACCGGAAACATTGACAAACCTCGCCGATGTAATCATCGTCATCAAGCGGATTTTAACGTTTGTTTTATAAAACTGCCGCTTTATTCCATCGTTGTGCTTATTACTATTAGTTGAGATGTCGGCACCTCGTAACCAGGACCCGAGTATTGTTCAGGACGCTGCTGAGATGGGTAAGTGGCGACATTGGTCTGATGTTGCAGTTCGGGTCTCTTAGTCAAAAAAACGACGCCGAGTCGAGCCTGGGTCGTACCGGCTGTCCTTTGTCATCATCACCATCATTGTCAATGTCATTGTTATCGTCATCTTCATCATTGTCAGTCATCATCATCATCATCATCTTCATCACCGTCATTGTCAATGTCCTTGTTTATCGTCATCTTCATCATTGTCATTGTCAATGACAGTCATTATCATCATCATTGTCAGTCATTATCATCATCATCATCATCATCATCATTGTCAGTCATTATCATCATCATCTTCATCATTGTCAATGTCATTGTTATCGTCATCTTCATCATTGTCGTTGTCATCATCATTGTCATTGTCATCATCGTCATCTTCATCATTGTCGTTTGCATCATCATCATCTTCATCATTGTCAGTCATTATCTTCATCTTTGTCATTGTCAATGTTATCGTCATCTTCATCATTGTCGTTGTCATCATCATCATCTTCATCATTGTCGTTGTCATCATCATCATCTTCATCATTGTCAGTCATTATCATCTTCATCATTGTCATTGTCAATGTCCTTGTTATCGTCATCTTCATCATTGTCATTGTCAATGTCCTTGTTATCGTCATCTTCATCATTGTCATTGTCATCATCATCTTCATCATTGTCATTGTCAATGTCCTTGTTATCGTCATCTTCATCATTGTCATTGTCATCATCATCTTCATCATTGTCATTGTCAATGTCCTTGTTATCGTCATCTTCATCATTGTCATTGTCATCATCTTCATCATTGTCATTGTCAATGTCCTTGTTATCGTCATCTTCATCATTGTCATTGTCATTGTCATCATCTTCATCATTGTCATTGTCAGTCATTATCATCATCTTCATCATTGTCATTGTCAATGTCATTGTTATCGTCATCTTCATCATTGGCATTGTCATCATCATCGTCATCTTCATCATTGTCATTGTCAATGTATCATCATCATCATCATCTTCACCATTGTCAGTCATTATCATCACCTTCATCATTGTCATTGTCAATGTCCTTGTTATCGTCATCTTCATCATTGTCATTGTCATCATCATCATCATCTTCATCATTGTCATTCAGTCATAATATCATCATCGTCTTCATCATTGTCAGTCATTATCATCGTCATCTTCATCATTGTCAATGTCATTGTTATCGTCATCGTCATCGTCATCGTCATTGTCATCGTCATCATTATCATAATTGCACAAGGAAGTGGTTAATCCTTTAGATCGTCGTCATTTCGGAGTGCAGGATCTTCACTGTGGCGTGGGAATACGACAGGAATCATTGATTTTTACACGTTCCCTTGTCAAGTTTTGTTTTGAATGAATCTGCTGTCGTTGCTTCTGTGATCTCGTGAGGTTGGCTGCTCCAGTGTGATACTACCTGAAGAATCTGTTCCGCAAGTCAAGATGGTATTTGTCCTCGAGTTGATTCATTTAAAGGAATGCCCTCTTGTTGTTGCTCTGTACTCCACAACAATAAATAAGTGATCTGGGTCCAGTTTGAGTCCATTTAGGATCTTGTATACTGTGATGACACCTTTTTTTTTTGTCTTTTTGTATACTGAATCGAGGCTCGTGAAAGAGCTAACATTTATTTCACAAACAAATCAACCAGACAAACAAAATATATAAAAAGAGGGAGCGGAAGACAAGATGGGGAGAGAAGGGGAAGCACACAAACACAACATTTGAGAGCAGTTAGATGTTCTGGAGGGATAGTGCTTGGGGGGAGGAGGTGTGGGAAGGGAGGTGGGGGGGGGGGGGGTAGGTGGGGGGGGTGGTGGGCGGGGGGAGAAGTATAAAACACAAGGACACCAAGGACTTCCAGGACAGAAGTTGGTATTTCAAAAAAGTGGATTTGGGGTGAAATTAGCGGGGGTAGAAAAGATCAAGGTTTTGGATGGGAGAAGATAAGAGATGGTGGTGAACAGCTGTTTTAAAGACCTGGAGGGTGGAGTGGGATTGAAGAGAGTGAGGGAGTTTGTTCCAGAGGCGGGAGAAAAGAGGAATGAAGGAGTGAAGGTGAGCAGAGAGTCTTGATTTTGGCAGTTTAACCATAAGAGGGTTGCAGGCAGATCTTGTGTGACCTGTAGGAATATTAGGGGGACAGAGCCCAGAGAGAGCTGGGGGGGCAAGGCCAGAGAGGAGTCGGTATAAGACGGAAAGACCACCAACCTGCCTGCGGTGAGTGAGTGAAAGGCCCTTGGAGTTAGCTTCATCGTGGGAGATTCCAATGATTCTGAACGCTTTGGTTTCAACAGCGTGAAGACGAGCTAGGTGTGAGGCAGGAGCACCAGCCCAGAGGGGAGAGCAGTATTCCATTGAGCTGCGGATGAAAGCCTTGCATGTGGTGAGGAGCTCAGGTGTGCCAAGGAAGGACCGCACGACGGAGGATGCCCAGTCGGCGACTGGCGATGGAGGCCAGATTTGAAATGTGGTTTTCCCAGGAAAGATCATGGCAGATAGTGAGACCCAAAAGCTTGAGTGACAGAACTTCTTGGAGAGGATTATTCAGAAAGTGGATGGGAGGGTTGTCCAGGCGGTCTTTTCGGAGAGACATCGTAAGAGTGTGAGATTTGTCAGGATTGAAAGACTTGTTCCACTTGTTTGCCCAGTCTGTGATTTTGACCAGGTCTGCAGAGAGTGAGGAGGCTGCAGACTGCCGATCTGAGGGATGAGGAATGGAGCGACAGAAAGTAGTCATCAGCAAAGAGATAGAGGATTTTCAAGAGAGTCAGCGAGATCATTGATGAAGACCAAAAAAAGCACAGGCCCCAGAACACTGCCTTGGGGAACTCCAGCCTGAACAGGAAGAGGAGATGAGAGAAACCCATTCAGGGCCACACGTTGACTACGACTAGAGAGGAAGTCCGGCAGCCATGCGTGGAGATTTCCATGGATACCAAAGGAGGAGAGTTTGGTGAGCAGAGCGGGGTGCCAGACCGTATCGAAGGCACGTGATATGTCAAGGGAGACGGCTCTAATTTCCTGTTTGGCATTGAGGACCTCCATCCATTGTTGAGAAAGCAGAAGCAGCATGTCCAGAGTAGAGTGACCAGGTCTGAAACCAAATTGATGATCAGAGATCAAGCCATTGGAGAAGAGGAAAGATTTCATATCTGAAGCAATGATGGATTCCATGACTTTGCTGATAATTGGGAGAAGGCTGATTGGTCTGTAGTTGCTAGGATCTGTTTTTGCACCTTTTTTGTGCAAAGTGGTGATGTTGGCTGATTTCCAAGCAGATGGCAGATGACCTTGAGCAAAAGAGAGGGTGAAGAAAACAGAGAGAGGGAGTGAAAGAGCGGAAGAACAGGATTTTAGGACACGTGGGCTGATGCCGTCAGGTCCAGTTGCAGAATCAGAGTCGAGGGTTGACAGAAACATTTCCGCCTTGTCAGGAGGAAAGAACACAGAGTCCAGGAGCAGCTGGGTACGACAGTATGGTGGGTACAGAGAGGGATGGGTTTGGTACACAAGATTTAGGGGCAAACACAGAGTTGAGGCATTCAGCTTTTTCACGTACGGAGTCAGCCGTGTAGCCGTTTGAGGTGAGGGAGGGGATGGAGGGGGAACAAACACCAGAAACAGATTTGACCAGATGCCACTAGGATTTGGAAGAGGGAGACAGATAAGAGAGTTCGGTCTTGAGAACGGAGAGATATTGTTTCCTGGCTCTCCTGAGGGTGGACACACACTTGTTTCGGGCTTTGTGAAAGGAAATGAGATTTCCTTCCGTTTGATTTGCTTTCCAGGAGACGAAAGCAAGTTGTTTCTGGGCAACAGCCTCACCACAAGATTCCGTGTACCATGGACGGGAGGAAGGGTATGACAACTGAAGACGAGATGGGATAAATCTGTGCATGAGAGAGAGCAATTTACTTTGGAAGAATTCCCAGGATGAGTTGATGTCAGAGGTGGTAGAGATGGCGGTAGAGACCTCCTCCTCCTCCTCCTCTTCCTCTTCCTCTTCCTCTTTTTCCTCATCCTGCAGAAAAGTGAGTGAAGGACCAATACCTTTCTGAGATCATCTTTGTTGCCCTCCTTTGCACTTTCTCAACCTTCTCCGCATCTGTCTTCCAACGAAGTTTCCATGCATACAATATTCCCATATTCCAAGTGGGGTCTTGCCAATGTTTTTACCATGAGGTAGTGTTCTTATATCCAGTCTAGGAATGTTTGCTTCATGATTCCAAGAAGCTGGTAAGCTTTTCTAACTTGTCGAACCATGTTCATGAAACTTTATCTCTCTGTCGATCAATACACCTAGATCCTTTACTTGGAACGTTTTCTGGATTTAAAGTCCATAAATCTGGTACACAGCTTTGCCGTTACTTCTTCCTATTCGTATCACTTTGCACTTGTGCTCTGGTAGAAGGGCAGCTGCTATTGTTCAGACCATTTCTATCTCACCTGGACTTTAGTCTGGTGAGCTTATGCGATCGAGCAGTGTCCATTGGTCAGAATGAGTGAGTCTGTAAACTCTTCAGTCATTATCGCTTGAACCAAACACACGATTTTGATGAAACTTTGCCACGAGCTTCATATGTGATGCCTTGCGAGGGTTTATTGACAACATCATAATCTGTGCTCATTAACAGGTTGAAATCGGGCCTACAACGCTAAAACTAGAACGACACTCGGTAGAGTGCATACCTCCGCCAGGCTGAACAGTTTACATTTTGTATCCCACTGATGGGCCGGATCTGGAGTTGGACCTGAACCAAAATCGAATCGTCTTGTTCTTGTCTCCTAACCAATTTGTCCACCAAGTTTTTATTCATAACTCGTCCATAACTTTTTAAAATATCATGTTATATATCGCTTTTGGCCCAATCTCTCAATGGTGAAGAATCACTTGAAAAATTAAATAATTCTCGTATCCGAATCCATATACAGATCTTCACCAAAATAGAAACGATTCGTCCTTGTCACACACACAACCGGTACACCACGTTTCGTCCAAATCAATCAACAACTTTTTGAGATACTCTGCTATATATGGTTTTTGGCCCTATCACCCAATGGTGAAGAATCACTTTAAAATTCTAGTAGCCGGATCCGAATCGGGATCTTAACCAAAATCTTATAATTTCGTACTTGTCACATACACTACCTCTCTGCCAAACTTTGTCTGAATCCGTCCACAACTTTTTGAGATATCTTGTTCACAAACAGACAGGCAGACAGGGGTTAAAACATAACCACCTTTGGTGGCAGAGGTAAAAAAAAAAAAACTGCCCTAACCTACAGCGGACGTTCCATCGGCACCACAGCCATGCCCTCAACCAAAAACATGACCTGTAACCTGTAAAATGATGACGCAACCTGTAAAATATTATCTATAACTGTAAAAACACGACCTGTAACCTGTAAAATTATGACCTGTAACCTGTAAAAACATGACCTGTAACCTGTAAAAACATGACCTGTAACCTGTAAAAACATGACCTGTAACCTGTAAAAACATGACCTGTAACCTGTAAAAACATGACCTGTAACCTGTAAAAACATGACCTGTAACCTGTAAAAACATGACCTGTAACCTGTAAAATTATGACGCAACCTGTAAATTATTATCTATAACTGTAAAAACACGACCTGTAACCTGTAAAATTATGACCTGTAACCTGTAAAAACATGACCTGTAACCTGTAAAAACATGACCTGTAACCTGTAAAAACATGACCTGTAACCTGTAAAAACATGGCCTGTAACCTGTAAAAACATGACCTGTAACCTGTAAAAACATGACCTGTAACCTGTAAAAACATGACCTGTAACCTGTAAAAACATGACCTGTAACCTGTAAAATTATGACCTGCAACCTGTAAAATATTATCGATAACTGTAAAAACATGACCTGTAACCTGTAAAAACATGACCTGTAACCTGTAAAAACATGACCTGTAACCTGTAAAAACATGACCTGTAACCTGTAAAAACATGACCTGTAACCTGTAAAAACATGACCTGTAACCTGTAAAAACATGACCTGTAACCTGTAAAAACATGACCTGTAACCTGTAAAAACATGACCTGTAACCTGTAAAAACATGACCTGTAACCTGTAAAAACATGACTTGTAACCTGTAAAAACATGACCTGTAACCTGTAAAAACATGACCTGTAACCTGTAAAAACATGACCTGTAACCTGTAAAAACATGACCTGTAACCTGTAAAAACATGACCTGTAACCTGTAAAAACATGACCTGTAACCTGTAAAAACATGACCTGTAACCTGTAAAAACATGACCTGTAACCTGTAAAAACATGACCTGTAACCTGTAAAAACATGACCTGTAACCTGTAAAAACATGACCTGTAACCTGTAAAAACATGACCTGTAACCTGTAAAAACATGACCTGTAACCTGTAAAAACATGACCTGTAACTTGTAAAAACATGACTTGTAAGTAGTGTAATAATGTTGCTTCTGGGACACCTCCGTTTAACATGGGAAATCCCTATCTAATGTCATTTACCCCCTTGTCTTTTTCAAAAATCATAAACACCTCTATTTCTCCCACCCTCATCTTTATAAACCTTTTGTCTGTAGTACCTATCCTTAATGTTGTTCATTAGACCACTCAAACACTACAAATATTTGTTTTCTCTTATAGACCTATCATCCTTCTTCTACATATCATCTGGCAGATTAATCTTTGACCCATTCACTTCCATATTGACCCTAAATACCTCTATTTCTCTCACCCTGTTCTTTACGAACCTTCTAACCTTTTGACATGTTATCCTTATTCATTAGACCACTTAAACACCTGTGATCCTTCTGACCTTATGAACCTTTTAACCTTTTACTCTTAATATCATCTGGTGAATATAACCCACTCAAACAACGACCCTACAAATATTTGTTTATGTGTGGGAAATAATTTAATTCTCCTACAACTCTCCTCACCGTCTAATACATTAACAAAAAATATGTTTGAGTTCGGTTCTTTATTAAGATATTTTAACTGAGCTAAGATAAAATGGTAAACCTCCCTCAATGTTCTTATTTGAGCGCCTCCAGTGCCACATACCATTTTTAAATTAAAGTATATATTTTCCTGACAACCATCAAAGTTTTCCGTCCACTCAAAAATATTTCCATCTTTTTTACCCAATTCACCGGTATTTAAATTAATTCTCTTATTTGTTTTGTGAACTTTTTTACCAGTTGCCTTTTCAATTATACCTATTTGATATTTTTCACATTCATTATGTTTTCCATTTATATACCAAGGTTGATTACACCTCCACTCTTTAGTCTGGTTGATACTTGGTTCTATCATTTATATAATAGTAAAAAAGGCGGCGGTAGCCCGTTAAAATCCCCAACCCCCCCCCCCCCCCCCTTTTTAACTTATCACTTATATATATCTTATCACTTATGTATATCTTATCACTTTTATATATCTTATCACTTATATATATCTTATCACTTATATACTTATATAACCATAAGGGAGACTATCAATTCCATTTTCTAAAATAAACCTCTTATCATCAAAAGCCCCCAATGCTTTCTTATTTATCTCTTCTGAATATAATTGATGTTTATAACTTCTTATTCCATTAATCTTTCTAAACTCTTCTTTCTTTGTTGTTAAACAGTTATAATAATCCTTAAAGTTTATTGTTTCTTTAATAACATTTTTCTTTACACCTTTTAACTTCTTATCAGTCTTTTCAACGTTATTCACAATGTATTTATAAGCATAAGCCTTTGACCTCAATCCCACAAATTCACTCATAACATTTCCTCCTAATTCATCCTTGAACTTTCCAATCACCTTTTTATTTTTAGAAGAGAACAACTCACTCTCTGGACTGTAATTACTCGTGTCATAGATATTAATGTCTCTTTTCATGTCTGAATAAACATCGTTGGTATTAATTTTCAAAATAAAACTATCTGTATCCATATAAAGTAGATTAACATCATTTTGATATTTCTTCCTCAAGTTATTATAAAAGTAATCATACATTAATGACTTTGATAAATCAAGAATTGTTGTTCCAATATAAATAGGTTTGTTCATTTCAATACTCTCTTTAATCAAATGGATCGCACAAAAGTTCTCAGTAAAGACCTCAGCTCGAGTAAAACTCGGTCTATTAATTAATTTTGATGCTTGTTCCCAAGATGTTGATAGTCTGATATTTTGTCTTTTCCTCACATTCTCCATAGTCTTACCAAAGACCGCATTATTCATTAATTTATAAAAGTCTTTCTCAAAATCTGTTTTTGACTCTGTTCTTCTTTGTGTATTAAAATCAATGTACCCCTTTAACCAATGACTTTGATTGAACTTTAGAACCCTATGGATCTTCTCTACTCTTAGACCTTTTGATAAATATTGTCGCAAATTTCTTTGGTGTAGAACATAATTTTTCTTGTTATATAATGTAGTAAGTAATTTTTCTGTTGATTCACCTATATCAAACGATCGTTGATAATCACTCAACCATTCTTTCTTTGGACTTTCTTTCTCACAAGCAAATGGGAGATCTTTGTGTAGGTTATGGAGTTCCTCTGGATATTTTAAATCAATTTCAAAATAATAACCAACTTTTTCTTCATCCAATTCTTTTTGTGTAGAGATACATACATCTTGTAAAACGTTTTTGTAGTCTTTTTCCTTTACCCATCTAAGTTTTCCATAAGGAAGAGCCTGAGACATTGCCCAGCCATACAGGTTGTTCGCGTCATAGTACATCAAGTAAGAACTCTCTTTCGTTGGATCATAATTTGGAAGATATTTGTTATTTGCTTTTGCGTATCTACTCGAGCAGACTTGTGAAATTCCACCTCTTTTTGCCTTTTCAATCATCAAAAGCATATCAACATCGATTATCAAATCCAAATCTTGTTTTGTCATTTTCAACATCGCACTCCAGGCCAATCCAGGTGCTGTGTAGTAGTGAGCAGGATCCAATCCATATCCAGTGCGACAAACAGATCTAAAGGCTTCAAATACATCGGCCAATAAAAGCACATCAGTTTTGAGATACAAATCGTGATACTCGCCAAGATTCTTGATGTTATATTTTTCCCAAACATTTTGTGCGTGTACATAATCTTTATCAGATATATGACTATTATTTAATTTGTTATAGAAATTTTCTTTTGAAGGAAGTTGTGTTTCATTGAATCTCTCAAATGAGTCCATATAGTCATAGGGGTAAATTCCCTTTTGTGTTAGAAAATCTTTATCTAAAAAATACTCTGAAAGACATGGAAACTCTTTTAGATTTTGAACCAAGTTAACCAATGGACTTGCCATGAATTTAAATGTATCAAGAAATCTGATATGAGTAATAGGAGATGTGTGAATTGTTTTTGTGAATGAAATGTATTTCTGATCCGTGTTTGGAATTGCTGAGATACTTCCAGAAGTCTTTGAGAGTTCCTTGATAAATAGATGTGTATCATAATGAGCGTTGTTATGAAGAAAGACAGGAATGAAAGAGGGGAGTTGATAATTAATATTACAACTTTGATGAGCCGCACCTCTATATTTACCAGTGAGATGACAATGGTCTCTAACCTTTAGACCTTTACCAATTTTCTCCTCACAAATATGACAGACATTGTTTTTTATAAATTCCCTTTTTTCTTTACTTGTTAAGGACATTGGTTTATTGGTTTCTCTCATTATCTTGGTTAATCGAACACAGTCTTTTTCTAGTCGTTTCACAAACTCCTCTGGGGTATTTGAGCCTCTATACATCTCTAACTTGTTATATTTATCACCAACGGATGATTTGATATAATAACAAAAACCACAAGGAGTATGTTTTTGATATTTATTTGTGTATGATTCTTTTGGATCTTGAGAAGCAGTATCAATTTTTTCTAAAATACTTTCAAAATCAGCATATATAACAAATGGATGTTTGATCTTTTTATTTTCATCTTTGAATGTGATCTTTGAGCCTTCTTTAGGCATATTGATTACCGTTGATTTATGTTCGCCACAATAATTTGAATGTTTATCTAATCTTTCTTGTGAATTGAAGAAGTTAAGACAACGCAAACAAATATATATTTTATTTGTTCTCTTACAGACTTGTGGTTTTATTAATTTAGCAATATCTTTGATGTATGTATAATGTGAATTTTCGTCTGAATTAAAATATAGAAGATTAATATGAGTTTGTTTACAATTGTCAGAAAGCTTTAAAACCTGAATGTTGTTTGTTTCTGTTAGACCATAAACATTAACTGATAAATTATTCATCTTTTCAAATTTAGGAATATCATTTAAAGTCATCGGAAACTTTAGATCTTTCGTATTTAATGTATTCTCATATTTTTTATAATGAGATACTCTTTCATCATGAAAATGTGGAGGATGTAAGTGTGCTAAAATAGACCAGAGAAAACATTTATTGTCTTTATTTTTGATATTGATAACTGCTTTTCTATTTTTGATAACACTGGGTAAATCAATGTAAGAAGAAGCTTTTAGAGGATCTGATTTAAGAATATGAATGTCTATGTAAATAATTTTTCCTATATTGAATCCACTTCCAACGATTGAATTATCCACATCTTGCTCTTGTTTAATAAGTTCATCATAGACTCCTGATGTTTTAAAATCTTGATATGAAGATATAAAGTGTGGCTCAGTTCTCATGTATGGTGCATCTATAACTCCTTCATCCTTTGTCATTTCTAATTTTACTCCCATATAAAATTTAAGTGGTTTCATTTCCTTTAGTGTTTTTTCAATCAACGTTTGAACAGCAGGTTTAACTATTTCTACAGCATCAACTATAGACTCTGGTTCAGGAGGTTTGAAGTTAAAGACTCTTATTTTAATATGTCCTTTGAATGCTCCATCAGAGTTTTTAGTTGTGATAAAATTTGATAAATGTAGATTTGTTTTAAGATGTATTTTGAAGCCTTTCTTGAGGATATTTTTATTACATGTAGAACAGTGTTTTGTTTCAGGTGGAAGAGGGGAAAGTTTGTTTAAAATGTTGTATGTATGTTTTGCGGTGAGAATATGTTGTTTATAATATTTTACTTCCTTCTCGCAAGTATCACAATAAACCATATTTATAGCGTGAGAAAACGTGGTGTTTTATATATATCACTGTGCTTAAAATAAAACACTTTTGAGCTTTACAGCTCCGTTTTATATATATCGCTGTGCTTAAACTAAAACACTTTTTCACTCAGAATCATCTAAGTCATAACTATCACATGAATACTCAGAATCATACTCAGAGTCATCAATAAAGCTACTCTCATAACTATCATTTGAGCACAAACTATTAGTATCATAACTATCATCTGTGTTCAATGAAATACTATCATCACCATCGTCCAAGTTCAATGAAATACTATCATCACTATCGTCCGAGCTCAATGAAATAGTAAAATCTTCACTGCTGTATTGACTCATATTTAATTAGCAAGAAAAATATTCCCATCAATATCTATATACTTTCTTTCATTAACAGATTCAATCTCTACAATTTTTATATCAAAAGTTATCTTTAAATAATCTCTAACTATCATAGAACGAAATGACATTTCACCAGAAATATTAACATCATTCATTTTACTTAGATCTACACCCTTTGGATTATTAAAGAAAATACAAATGTCTCCTCTAGAATTATTAATGGTCTTATCATTCTTTTTCAAAGTATCGTGGTCAATCACTTTTTCAAGCTTTGAATAAATTGCCAGGAGTAGAGGAGAAACTTTTGTTAGATTTACTTTAATGGATGTCTTTCCAGGTATAGTTAGAGCTCTTCCTTTAAATGAAATAGAGGGGCTCATGTTATTTTCCATAACTGGTTTTACCCAAAAATTTCCATATTTATCTTTGTTCAATTTAACATCTTTGACATATTTTTCTATATCTTCCACCGAAGTAGAGATTGATTGAAATTTGTCTTTTGTGCTTTGAAACATTGTATTTATTAATGAATAAACTTGCGTTTAGTTTAAGTAAAAATTTACCACATAAATATGATAAGTTCTGAAGGATATTTAGAATTTCCAGACTCTCCATATGATAAATTAGAGAATTGTCCGGCTTGTGATAGAGTGGGGCTTAATGATGAGGATTCATATAAACAATGTTTATTCTGTGATTATATTCTAATTAATGATAATAAGAAATATAAAAAAACATATAACTCTTTTAAATTAGAACCAAAAATGAATTACTTTACAAGATTAATAAGAGAGATGAATGTTAAGCATTATGGTGATAATACACCATTTCTTACAAGGAAAGAGACTCTTTGTATTGAGGAAATGTATAAGGGTTTAATGATATTTATTATTCAAAATAATTTTAATGGAAATGTTAATACAAGATACTACATAAATAAAATAATGAATTATTTTGAAATTAAACCCGAACTCAGGATAAAATATAGAGTTTCTAAAATAGCTCAAAAAAAGTTGGATGACTTGTTTTCCAAATATATAAATGAATGATTTTTTACCCGTTTGGGAAAATAAGATAAAATTTAATAACCATAAAAACATTCCAAATTCATTGAGATGTCTAATAGTTGGTTCAAGCGGATGTGGGAAAACCTGTTTACTTTTAAAGATGCTCCTTGGTCCTAATTTTTTAGATTATGATAATTTAATAATTTTTACAAAGTCAAGTTTTCAACCCGAGTATCAACTACTCTCACAGGGTTTTAATGCAGGTCTTAAAAAGGAAGACATTATCGGTTTATTTAAACTTCAAAACAAACTGAATGATTATAATATTGAAGATATAATACAATTATTTTGTGATACACAGAAATCAAAATCGAAACCCATAACTTGTATTCTCAGTGATAATACGGATGATATACCTTCACCTCAAGATTTAGATAAATCAAAAAAGAACCTCGTCATCTTTGATGATTGTGTTAATGAGAGAAACCAAACAGTAATGGATAGCTACTATACAAGAGGGAGACATTCTTCTTGTAATTGTATATATCTTAGTCAATCATATTTTCAACTCCCTCGACGCTCAATAAGAAACAATGCCAATACTTTTATTTTATTTAAGTTAAATTCAATAGATGTAAATAATTTTTGGAGAGATAATTGCTCTACGTTATGTAGTAAAAAAGAATTTGAAAATTATATGAAACACACGATTGGAAAATATAAATATATTGTTGTGAAACAAGATGAGATACTAAATGATATTTTTCAATAAATAAATACAGAAAATGAATACCGAAGAAAGAGAAAGAAAGTTTAAGGAACATCAACAATTAGTTTCAAAAGTTGTTAAACAACAGGAAGAGATAAAGAAGAAACGGAGACAGAAACTAACTGGTGAAGAAGCCTTTGAAAGAAAACAAGAGAAATTCTTTAAACCACTTTTGAAAACTCAACACTCACCTACAGTTCCCACGGTAGAATTTACTCCGAAAAAACTTCAAATGCTCAAAGATTTTAGTCAGATAACAAAACAAGAACTTGGTGAATTAGAATATGATGACGAGGGATTATTTCGGAAACTTGAGCAGGTAAATCAACCCCCTAATTATGTTGTGGAAGCTCTTCAAAACAATGAATATTCGGCGGGTTCAAAAACCAGAGCAGGTCTCATTCCAACAGAAGAACCAGCAGTGTTTCATCTTGTGGAAGAAAAGGTATTGATATTTAATGATGAATTGATGTTCTTGAGTTCTACTCAACCAAATGTTAAATTAACTCCAAGATTAATGTTTCTTCTAACAAACCCCGGATTCAGCGGTTCAAAATATTTTGAGGAACCACTTGATATGGAAAGAGAGGAAGATAGGGTATATATTGAGTTGTTAAATGCACTTGATTATGGAGTTTCTGTTGCTGGTAAAAGTAAGAAGAATGAGAAGGAGAAACATATTATTGATGCTTTAAGTAAACTTGGTTCAGGTGTTAGTTTTCTTCCAAATGACCCATCACAATTAGTTAATAGGCTATTATTGTTGTTAGGTAGTAAGAAGGCTGGAAACAACAATTGTTTTAATGAATCCTCAGCCATTTTAGATCAGTTGATGAATATGAAAATAATTAATAAATGTCAATACAAAGATATTTTATTAGATATTAAATAAGATGAGAAGCACAATTCTTAGTTTTAATTTCACAACGAGCGATTACACAGCTTCATTCCCTTACCCACTACAACTTGACCCCCTTACCTCATATGAGGCATCTTTGTTGTCAATGGAAACTTACAATACCCTTTTTAATATCACAGAGAAAAACAACAAGTTTAGTTATAATCCAGGCACTGCCTACAAAACTATAACTGTTTCACCTGGAGCTTACGAGATTTCTCAAATATCTTCAGAAGTCTCTCGCCTTATGAAAGAAAAAGGTGATGAACCAAAAAATATTGTAATAGATATTCAAAAACACACTTCAAAATCAACTATTAAACTTAAAAATAATTATAAAGTTGATTTCACGATTGAAAATTCGTTTAGAGAGCTATTGGGTTTCTCTTCAAAAAAGATTGAAAATAACGGGACGTTTTACAGTGATAATGTTATCCAAATATCCTCCGGTATAAATTCAGTATTAATTCATTGTGATTTGATTGATGGTGCTTATAACGATGGAATAAGAACAAATACAATATTTTCATTCAGTGCATACTCAACCCCGATTGGTTATAAATTTAATATGGAACCAAAAAATCTTGTCTATTTACCTGTGTCAGGAAAAACCATATACAGAGTAAATTTTAGGATAACCGACCAAGATAATCGTATGATATCCTTTAATGATGAAATTATATCCATCAGAATTCACCTACGTGAAGTTTTTCAATAAATAAATAATGGTTATTGTGAGAAAACACGAGTTGGGAAAATATAAAATAATTACAGGGGAGGGCATGTTCCTTTCACCAGACTATACAAGGTATGTGGGTAGAGGATACTATAAACCTAAGAGACAACGAGGTGTAGGTCATCAATTTCGAAATAAAGGAGATGGGATAATTGATACTCTAATGGGTATTGGTTCAACCATCCTTAAACATAAAGACCTAATTGGTTCAACTGCTTCTGCCGTGGGCTCCGTTGCGGGTGCTATAAAGAGTATAAAAGATGCTCAAAAGGAGTCTCATAAATTACAAGCAATCAAAGAAATAAAAAAAGGTAAAACTCAACTATCTTCACAAGAACGACAAAAAATCATTAAAATACTTGGGTCAGGGTTTCAACAATTTTAATGCTATATAAATACAAGTATGGAAGCGATTGATAGTATCTATGATTTGGATGATACGATTATCATTTCAAACTCCACTAAAAAGGAAGACTATTTTAAGGTAAATGCTATAACAGGAACAGACTGGAATTCAAACGGAACAAAAAGTTTTGAAATAAATAATCAACAAACTTACTTGAATATAGCTGATAGTTTCTTGCTGTGTAAATTTAAATTCACTAAGGCTGCGAATAATACTAATGCTACACTCGTAAATGATTTCTTCTGGAAAATGTTTGACAGTGTCCGCCTGTATATTGGAACACAAGAGGTTGAAGCGGTTGATTATGTCTCTGCTACATCTGAAATGATGAAATTTACACTATATTCGTTTAGTGATAGAATGGGTAAGGGAGCTGTTGAAGGTTTTATTCCTGATATGTCAACGGGTACAAACGCAGACCCTGGTTATAGTCAAAGGAAGTCAATGTATAATGATGAAACAAAAGCAGTGAATAGTTTTACCGTAGCAGTACCTCTTAAAGGTATATTTGGATTTTGCGATTATGATAAAGTTTTGTATGGTCTTAAAATTAGATTTCAACTACAAAGGAATGATAATGTAAATAGGTTGCTTTTTGGGGATGAAAATGCTTTTGGAGACAACAATAAATTTGTTATTAATGATTTGTGTTGGTATATCAGTGAATATACTCCTAATCTTAAAACGGAAGAGATGTTAAATAGAAGACTTAACTCAAAGAAACCGCTAAATGTATCATACCTTAAAAGAAGATGTCAACACGTTAAACTGGAACACACTACCTACACTTGGAATTTGGGTGTTCTTCAAGGAAAGCCACGATACCTCTGGCTCATTTTTAAAAAACCAGATGGAGAGGACGGTACTAATAAGAATAATGCGCTGAGTGATAATGCTAAGGTGAAACAACTTCGGGTTTCTCTTGATGGCACATTTTATCCGCGAGATAGATTGGAAATTGATTGGGAAAAAAATGATTATGCGGAAGCCTACAAGTCCTACCAAAAGGTGTGTGAAAGTAATGGTAATAATGATCCTATTTTGGATATGGTTGCATTTAAAGGTTTATATACAATCTACGCAATTGACCTGAGTTCTCAAAAGGAAACTATAAAGTCTAATCGAGTGGATACTTCTCTATACATTGAAAGAGGGGAGAATGAAGAAGTTGATGCTTATTGTTTGCTTTTGGAGGAAACAGAATTACAGATTAATACAGATAATGGTGTTATGATTAATATCACATAGGTTTTTTCTCATAAATAAATGGTTGGGGTATATGTTAATCAAATCAATCTTAATAAATTAACATCTTGTATTCAAAATCAAAAGCCTTGTATTATTAATGTTAATACAATTCAAAGAAAAGGAGCTGTAAGAATTGAAGTTTTACTCACACACACACAAGTAAAAACACTAAATGATGTTGGATCACTTAAAATTAAAATGACGAAACCTATGTTAAAGAAATATTCAATAGACGAGTCAAGAGGAGGATTTCTCCCGTTTCTAATTCCTTTATTTGCTGGTTTAAGTGCGGCGGGAGCATTGACTGGTGGTATTTCAGCAGCGGTAAAAACTGCTAACGAAAGGAAGGCACAACTAAAAGCTCAAAAAGAATTGGAAAGACATAACAAGGAGTTGGAGAAACAAATTAGTGGAAGTGGTGTAATTGTAGATTTTGCTCAAAAACTTGAAAGTCTACCTGATAAAGCTAGATTGTTGGTTGGTGATATGCTTTCCTCTATCGCTCAAGCGGGTGTTAAACTAACTAAACGGGGTAATGGATTGTATCTTTCTCATAAATAAATGGATAAATGGTTTAAACAATTTGGAAAGAATACAACGTCAAATATAGAACTAGCCAAGTATTGTAAAACACTAAAAATTGATAATGTGGTAATCTGTATGAGAGATGAATTAATACATATAAATAAGAATACAAAGAATATTATTATGAATTTAGACACACAGAATGGTTCTCATTGGGTTTGTATTCATAATAGTCAGGATAAATATTATTTTGATAGTTATGGTATGCCACCACCTGTTGAAGTAATACAATTCTTACAGAATGGTGTTTATCAAACATTTCAAGTTCAAGAAATTAATTCTAAATGTTGTGGTCAATTATGTTTATATGTATTATTTCAACTCAACAATAATGAAAAGTTTTATGATATCATTTTTAATCTAATATAAATGACTTATGTTGGAAAAGATGGTTCTATCTTTGGAAAATCCTCTCAGGATATTGATTTATCAAATTATTATACAAAGGCACAGGCTGAACGACAAAAATATAGTGTAAGTAAAAATATTAATATGAAGAATACTTATAAATTAATCAATTATCCAAACCCTACAGATGCGAATGACTTAATTAGATTAAGTGATTTATCACAATATATATTTTTAAAGAAAACAGCACGTTTTGTGAAAGAAGTAAAATTTACAACCACAACACCTGGTTATACTGACCATACACCTTTCCTCATTGAATTTAACTACCTGCTTACAATTGAATTTTATAAAGAAGGACATTTAGTTAATATGCGAATTAATAAATGGGGGTATGATGTTTATATCCACATGGTGATTTCAATATCCACATGGACTCCACTGACTCCACGCTAACCACTGACTTCACTGATTTACTCACCTGCTTTAACCTCACTCAACATGTCAACTTTCCTACCCATAACCGTGGTCACATTTTGGACCTTGTCTGCTCTACTGGACTAATTTTGCACCATCTCTCTGGCTCCGACCTCACTCTCTCTGACCACCTAGCCATCACTCTGACCATCAACATCCCCACCCCAGCACCAAGGCATTATCGCACTATCAACTTCCGTAAGCTAAACGCTTTTTCACCTGCCTCATTCTCATCGACCCTCTCTGAAAAAATGTCCACTTCTCCCTTCGTTGACCTCCACACCCCTTCTGACCTCACTGACTACTACAACCACACTCTCTCTTCCTGCCTTGACCAAATTGCGCCTATAAAAACCAAAACAGTTTCTTTCACCCATTCTGCTCCCTGGTTTACCCCTGAGCTCCGCCTAATGAAAACTCGTGCTCGCCAACTTGAAAGACTCCGCAATAAAACAGGTCTCACAGTTCACTCCCAGGCCTACAAGGACCACATACAACACTATAAAGATGCCCTCTCCCGCGCCCGCTCCGCCTACTACTCTCAAATTATCCACTCTGGCTCCGGAAACCCAAAAGCACTCTTCTCTACAATAAACAAACTCCTCAGCCCCCTGAACACCACCACCCAGTCATTCACAATAGACAACTGCATCTCCTTCCTTTCATTCTTCCAACGCAAAATTGAAAACATCTACAACAGCTTGACCACCGCCGCACCCGCTCCCCCTCAAACCACCTGCCCCCCCTTATCCTGCCATCCCCTGTCTCAATTCTCCCCAGTCTCCCCTACTGACCTCTCTGAACTCCTCATCGGAATGAAAACTGCCACCTGCACTCTTGACCCCATCCCCTCCAGCTTTGTCAAGGCCTCCCTTCCTGCTCTTTCTCCACTTATCATTGCAACAATAAACTCCTCCCTGTCTACAGGCATCGTCCCACCATCCCTCAAAATTGCTGCTGTTACCCCCATTCTGAAAAAACCTGGACTAAACCCTGACACCCTAAATAACTTCAGACCCATCTCCAACCTACCCTTTCTGTCAAAGGTTTTGGAACGCGCTGTAGCCACTCAACTCAAGCATCACCTCTCTGCCAATAACCTGTATGAAACATTCCAATCCGGATTCCGGTCCAACCACAGTACTGAAACTGCTCTCCTCAAAATCACCAACGACCTTCTCCTCTCCTCTGATGCTGGCAACCTCAACATTCTCATCCTCCTCGACCTCAGCGCTGCCTTTGACACCATCGATCACACCATCCTCCTCACCCGACTTGAAACCACCTTTAACATTACCGGCACTGCCCTCTCTTGGATTAAATCATACCTCTCTGACAGACGTCAGTTCATCTCCATCAATAACTGCAAATCCCCCACTGCTCCCCTCCCCCAAGGTGTCCCCCAAGGTTCAGTTCTTGGCCCCCTCCTCTTTATCCTTTACCTGTCCCCCCTCGGTCACTTAATCCGCCGTCATGGTCTCCAATTCCACTGCTTCGCCGATGACATCCAGCTTTTCATCTCCACCAAGTCCATCTCCACCGCCACCCACTCTATCCTGACAAACTGCATCACTGAAATAAAATCCTGGCTTCAAATCAACTTCCTCAAACTTAACTGTGATAAATCTGAAATAATCATCATTGGCCCAAAAACGCTCACCAAGTCCACCCATAACTTTGCCCTCAACATCGACGGTTTCCCAGTGTCCACCTCCCCTCACATCCGGAATCTTGGCATCATCTTTGACCAAACCCTCTCCTTCGACAAATACACTAAACAGATCACAAAGACAGCCTTCTTCCACCTGAAAAACATCGCCCGTCTCCGTCCATCCCTCTCCTCTGTGGCTGCAGAAACCCTCATCCACGCCTTCATCACTTCCCGTCTGGACTACTGCAATAGCCTCCTTTATGGTTCACCCTCAACAATCACCAATAAACTCCAATACATTCAGAACTCCGCTGCCCGTCTACTCACCCATTCCCGGACCCGTGACCACATCACCCCCGTCCTTTACAAGCTTCACTGGCTCCCCATCTCCCAGAGAATCCAGTACAAAATCCTCCTCTTGACCTACAAAGCCCTCCATAACCTGGCCCCATCCTACCTGGCTGACCTCCTCTCCAGACACACTCCCACCCGCAACCTCCGCTCTGCTGGTACCAACCTCCTGACCCCCCCCATCCGGACCAAATTTAGATCCTGGGGGGACAGGGCCTTCTCCATCGCTGCTCCCACCCTCTGGAACTCGCTACCTCACACCATCAGAGACTCCTCCTCACTCACCACATTCAAAACATCACTCAAGACCCACCTGTTCAACACTGCATTCAACATTTAACCCACAGCATCTAACCCCTGACTATCTCCTCTCCTTCTCCCTCCTTTGTGCTTTGAATATTTCCCTATTGATTCTTCTTTTTTTGCAATTGTCTTTATGTTTTGCTATGCGTTATGTTTTGCACTCTGTCAAAGCGTCTTTGGGCTTCCTGAAAAGCGCTATATAAAATAAATGCATTATTATTATTATTATTATATGATATGCCTGATTTAGGGTATAATTGGTCTTTTTCAATAAACATAGAAGACCTACATGATTTAAATCAGTCTCGTAAAGAAGAATATTATCCACTTGGTGAAGATAAGGATTTATGTGGAAGTACAATTAGTAAACAACAAATACGTGATTTTAAGAAAATAAAAATATATGATAGTATAGCGATGGTTCGCATGACAAAGAAGGAAGGTAATGAGATAAGGATAGAAAGCCGAGGAATACAAACCGATTTGGTAGTGGGAAGATGGGGTGGTATTACCTGTCATAATATTAATCTCACATATATTTCTGATACATAAATGGCAGGAAGAAGACTACAAGAGAATTATAATTTTTGTATTCAAGGATACCTACAAGAAAAGGGTGCTCGGTATTACATACCTTATGATTTGGAGCATATACATGGGAATTTTGTCATAAAAAACTGGCCTTATACTGATATTGTTAAACCCACAAATAGAGACTTGTTTAAAATATTAAATAAAAATGAACTTCTCAAAGTTATGAAATATAAAACTCTTTTAGAAATCGTCAACAAATCTTATTGGTATCCTATTATGAGAAAAATAATTATAGATACAAGAATATCTCAAAATCCAGATGAGTATATGTATAATATTCTTTGGGGTTCAAACTCAAGGGTAGCAAGGGATGAGGAAGGAGTTGAAGAAGAGAAGGAGGAAAGAGAGAAAAAGGAGAAGGAGGAAAGGGAGAGGGAGGAGAAGGAGGAGAGGGAGAAAAAGGAGGAGAAGGAGGAGAGGGAGAAAAAGGAGAAGGAGGAAAGGGAGAAAAGGGAGAAGGAGGAAAGAGAGAAAAAGGAGAAGGAGGAAAGGGAGAGGGAGAAAATGGAGGAGGAGGAGAGGGAGCAAAGAGAGAGGGAGGAAAAATATAAAAAGATGGAAATCACTGAGATTCATAAAAGATTGAGTGTATTAAAGCAAATAAATCAATCTCAACGCACCGAAGAGGAAATTAAAGAATTAACAACTCTTATGAAGATAATGGTTTCAAAAATAAGAACGTCAATGTCTTCAATTTCAGAGATTTAAACGAGAAAGTGGTGAAGAAGAAGAAGAAGAAGAAGGAAAAGATTATGTGATTGATGATGTTGGTGTCATTGACTTTAGTTAGTTTTTATTTGTAAATAAATGGAGGAGAGAGTGAAGGCATTCCTTAGGATTCTTTATGTTTTAAAAATAAAGATTGAAATGTATATGTTGAAAACCAAAAAGGTTTTGATACTCTGTCGGAATTTTTCTGATAAATAAATATGAGTTATTGTCTCAAATGTAAAAAGAAAACTAAATCTAAAAATATCTCTTATGTTAAAGCTAAAAATAATAGAGTTTATCAAAAAGGAATATGTCAAGTATGTGGCTCTAAAAAGTGCCAATTCATCTCTCCTAAAAGAGGAGGAGACATACAAAAGTTTCTGTCAGGAAGTAAATTTACAACAACTGGAATTCCAGGGGAATTACACCTTCCAGGGTATTCTTTCTGTGGTCCAGGAACAAACTTGGATAAAAGATTAGATGAGGCTGACAATCCTAAACCTTGGTCTAAACCTACAAATAGGGTTGACGAAGTGTGTATGAAGCATGATATTGCTTATGGGAAAACCACTACGTTGACTGAAAAACATAAAGCCGACAGCGAAATGTTGTATAATTTGTCTTTGATACAAAATCCAACGTTGAGAGAGAAAGTTGATAGGTTTATTGTGAGAAATTTGATAAATGCTAAATTGAAACTTGGTCTTGGTTATTCCTCAAAAAACTATTAGGCTCTAATGATGCCATCAAGACTGAGGAGCTTTTGGCTGAAGAATTACACAAACCTATAATCACAAAGTTTAAAAGAAGGAAGGTTTATTCTAAATACACTGACCACATATGGTCCGCTGATTTAATTGAATTGAATAATGACAGGGGATACAGGTATGCTTTAACCGTTATTGATTTGAGGAGTAGATTTGCCTGGGTTGTCCCTTTAAAAAATAAAAGGGGTGATACTTTAATGTTAGCCTTTAAGCTAATATTTGATCGGGATAAAAGGAAACCAAAGAAGTTATGGACTGATGAGGGAACAGAGTTCTATAACAAAATATTCATGAAATTTCTTAAGGGGAAGGGTATTAAATTATACAGCACCTTTAATGAAGGAAAGGCAGTTGTTATTGAGCGTTTTAATCGTACTTTAAAAGAGA
Organism: Myxine glutinosa; assembly: GCF_964187855.1. Lineage (NCBI taxonomy): Eukaryota > Metazoa > Chordata > Myxini > Myxiniformes > Myxinidae > Myxine > Myxine glutinosa. The sequence goes on from NC_136270.1 coordinate 45,423,213, forward strand.
AATTATATAAAAAATTCACACAACTCGGTTCTCAAAAATGGGTGTATTTAATTCAGGATATTGTAGATAATTACAATAATACAGTTCATTCATCAACACAATCAAAACCATCAGAAACATTTACAAAATTAGAATATGAAAAGGAGATTAATTTGAGAAAGCCCAAGTTTAAAGTTGGTGATATTGTAAGAATATACAAATGGAAAAGTCATTTTGAGAAAGGTTATACACAAAAATGGACTCGTGAATTATTTAAAATCATTGATGTAATGGATACAGTCCCTTGGACCTACAAATTATATGATTTAAATGGAGAAGAAATCTTGGGTTCATTTTACTCACAAGAATTACAAAAAACACAAGTAAGCAGATAATACCCTTGAAAATAATAAATAAATAAATAAAATGTAATGGGGATACGTTTTTAAATCTGTGAACCCCAAACACAGAATCCCACAACTTTTTAGTTGGGGCTTAACTTTTGTGTGTGTATAATGGGGATACGTTTTTAAATCTGTGAACCCCAAACACAGAATCCCACAACTTTTTAGTTGGGGCTTAACTTTTGTGTGTGTATAATGGGGATACGTTTTTAAATCTGTGAACCCCAAACACAGAATCCCACAACTTTTTAGTTGGGGCTTAACTTTTGTGTGTGTATAATGGGGATACGTTTTTAAATCTGTGAACCCCAAACACAGAATCCCACAACTTTTTAGTTGGGGCTTAACTTTTGTGTGTGTGTGTATGTGCGAGTGAGTCATAATAATATACAAACCCTAACCCAACCCAAGCCCTAACCCAACCCCATCCCTAACCCAAACCCATCCCTAACCCAACCCATCCCTAACCCAACCCCATCCCTAACCCAACCCCATCCCTAACCCAACCCCATCCCTAACCCAACCCCATCCCTAACCCAACCCCATCCCTAACCCAACCCCAACCCTAACCCAACCCCATCCCTAACCCAACCCCATCCCTAACCCAACCCATCCCTAACCCTCACATTCAAAATCCCAACCCTAACCCAATCCCATCCCTAACCCAACCCCAACCCTAACCCTCACATTCAAAATCCCAACCCTAACCCAACCCATCCCTAACCCAACCCCATCCCTAACCCAACCCCATCCCTAACCCAACCCCAACCCTAACCCTCACATTCAAAATCCCAACCCTAACCCAACCCCATCCCTAACCCTCACATTCAAAATCCCACCCAAACCCTAACATAATCTTTCTTTTCTTCTTTTTTAAATACGTATTTCTTTTTTTTTTTTTCCTCTTCCTCCAATTCTGTCTTTCAAGGCTTTTAAGTTTGAAGAAGTAGAAATGGGAAGAAAGAATTTTCCAGCATTTTCTTCCTCGAACTTTCTTGATATTGCTTAAATCAAGCGTCATTAAATAAAGAACATTGTTCATTGCTTTAGAATCCAAAGAGTCTCCAAGAGGAACCCCACAGGTAGAGTCTCCAAAATAAAACCAACTTTCCAAGTTCCCAAGGTATAACCACATTCCTGTTGAGCCTCCAAGATAGGTATCACATTCCGAGTCATCAAAACAAAACCCCCATTCCGAGTCTCCAAAACGAAACCAGTTTTCAAAGTCTCCAAGGTAAAACTCTTTTCCTAATTTTATGAAATTTAGTGAGTCTCCAAGGTAGGCTCCACAGTTAGAACCATCTAGGCAGACCTCATAATTAGTTTTTCCCAAATTTAGTGAGTCTCCAAGGTAGGCTCCACAGTTAGAACCATCTAGGCAAACCTCATAATTTGTTTTTCCCAAATTTAGTGAGTCTCCAAGGTAGGCTCCACAGTTAGAACCATCTAGGCAGACCTCATAATTAGTTTTTCCCAAATTTAGTGAGTCTCCAAGGTAGGCTCCACAGTTAGAACCATCTAGGCAAACCTCATAATTTGTTTTTCCCAAATTTAGTGAGTCTCCAAGGTAGGCTCCACAGTTAGAACCATCTAGGCAGACCTCATAATTTGTTTTTCCCAAATTTAGTGAGTCTCCAAGGTAGGCTCCACAGTTAGAACCATCTAGGCAGACCTCATAATTTGTTTTTCCCAAATTTAGTGAGTCTCCAAGGTAGGCTCCACAGTTAGAACCATCTAGGCAGACCTCATAATTTGTTTTTCCCAAATTTAGTGAGTCTCCAAGGTAGGCTCCACAGTTAGAACCATCTAGGCAAACCTCATAATTTGTTTTTCCCAAATTTAGTGAGTCTCCAAGGTAGGCTCCACAGTTAGAACCATCTAGGCAGACCTCATAATTTGTTTTTCCCAAATTTAGTGAGTCTCCAAGGTAGGCTCCACAGTTAGAACCATCTAGGCAGACCTCATAATTTGTTTTTCCCAAATTCAGTGAGTCTCCAAGGTAGGCTCCACAGTTAGAACCATCTAGGCAAACCTCATAATTTGTTTTTCCCAAATTTAGTGAGTCTCCAAGGTAGGCTCCACAGTTAGAACCATCTAGGCAGACCTCATAATTTGTTTTTCCCAAATTTAGTGAGTCTCCAAGGTATAACTCTTTGGCTGGGTCATCAAGGTAGAACTCGTTCAGTGGGTTTTGTTTTGATAACTCACAATAAGTATCATCATGGTAGAACTCTTTTTCAGGATTTTTTGGATCTCCAAGGTATAACTCTTTGGCTGGGTCATCAAGGTAGAACTCGTTCTGTGGGTCTTGGTTGTTCAAAAGATCTTCAAACAAAAAAATAACTTTATCCCAAGTTGTGTTAAAAGTAGAATTTTCATTTCGTAGCTCAGATACAATTTCCTCCATCGACAAGAGGTTCGAGTCCAGTTCATCAATCTGAAGGTTGAGCGCTACACAGGTAGTAGGACTCCAAGGAATAGCAAAGTTATCCCATTCCATTTCGGCATAGGAGTCCATTCTCAAGTGAAGCAGAAAGCGTGTTTGAAAAAGCCTGTGTGGTCGGTGCCTTTTATAAGAAGGGCTGGGTGTGTGTCATTTCCTGTGGAAATTCCCTGGGCGTGTCTTAACTGGAAATGATGTGATGGAAATTCCCTGAAAATGATGTTATGTATTACCTGGAAATGATACAATGCTGAAGAGTTTATAAAGTGGGTGGGACTTAGCAAAAGTGGGAGGAGCTTAGCAAAAGTGGGCGGGGCTTAGTAAAAAGTGGGCGTGGCTTAACAAAAAGTGGGCGGGGCTTAGTAAAAAAGGGCGTGGTTTACCAAAAAGTGGGCGGGGCTTACCAAAAAATGGTATGTGGCACTGGAGGCGCTCAAACAAGAACATTGAGGGAGGTTTACCATTTTATCTTAGCTCAGTTAAAATATCTTAATAAAGAACCAAACTCAATCATCTTTTTTGTTAATATATTAGATGGTGAAGAGAGTGGCAAGAGAATTAAATTATTTCCCACGCATAAACAAATATTTGTAGGGTCGTTGTTTGAGTGGGTTATATTCACCAGATGATATTAAGAGTAAAAGGTTAAAAGGTCCATGAGGTCAGAAGGATCACAGGTGTTTAAGTGGTCTAATGAATAAGGATAACATGTCAAAAGGTTAGAAGGTTCGTAAAGAACAGGGTGAGAGAAATAGAGGTATTTAGGGTCAATATGGAAGTGAATGGGTCAAAGATTAATCTGCCAGATGATATGTAGAAGAAGGATGATAGGTCTATAAGAGAAAACAAATATTTGTAGTGTTTGAGTGGTCTAATGAACAACATTAAGGATAGGTACTACAGACAAAAGGTTTATAAAGATGAGGGTGGGAGAAATAGAGGTGTTTATGATTTTTGAAAAAGACAAGGGGGTAAATGACATTAGATAGGGATTTCCCATGTTAAACGGAGGTGTCCCAGAAGCAACATTATTACACTACTCTTGTAACCTGTAAAAACATGACCTGTAACCTGTAAAAACATGACCTGTAACCTGTAAAAACATGACCTGTAACCTGTAAAAACATGACCTGTAACCTGTAAAAACATGACCTGTAACCTGTAAAAACATGACTTGTAACCTGTAAAAACATGACCTGTAACCTGTAAAAACATGACCTGTAACTTGTAAAAACATGACCTGTAACCTGTAAAAACATGACCTGTAACCTGTAAAAACATGACCTGTAACCTGTAAAAACATGACCTGTAACCTGTAAAAACATGACTTGTAACCTGTAAAAACATGACCTGTAACCTGTAAAAACATGACCTGTAACTTGTAAAAACATGACTTGTAGACATATATCGCTGTAATCACCATTGAGAGGGCTTCTCTTCAACCAATCGCGTAACTAGATTGTGCGCTGGGGTGGGAGGATGCTGTATTTTTTGCTTTTTTGAAACCGAAAGTTTGGTCCATGATCATGCCGAAGCGATGTTCGAGCATGCACGCGTGCATCATGCATGTGGAAGTTCAAGATATGTGACTGCCTATGAGTTATAAAGGCCCGTTCCAACATTACATGACACTATTTTTGCTAAAATCATCCTACTCCCCCCAAACGCAACTGGTCACTTCAAGCTATGCTTCATTGAAATAGTTTAGATATAGATGTGATAGTAAAAGTTAAACATATTTATGAAAACTTGAAAAGTAGCATAATTGTCTAACTTGTAGGCAATTTATTTAAGAAAGTCTAGCAGACTATGAAGATTATGTCTCCAATGCGACCTGTTTGTTTGATGCTGTTTTGGATTTTAATAACTTTGACACTTCACAAATAAATGCAAACTTTTACTGCAGGTACCATATTTTCTGGACCCCACTCGGATGCTATCAGAAACATCCGAAAATAATGAATAACTCCACCAAAAGGGCCATATGAAATTTAATGTTTATGAATGAATAACTACAGCAAGAGGGCCATATGGAATAAAATGTTTATGAATTAATAACTACAGCAAGAGGGCCGTATGGAATAAAATGTTTATGAATGAATAAGTACAGCATGAGGGCCATATGGAATAAAATGTTTATGAATTAATAACTACAGCAAGAGGGCCGTATGGAATAAAATGTTTATGAATGAATAAGTACAGCAAGAGGGCCATATGGAATAAAATGTTTATGAATGAATAACTACAGCAAGAGGGCCATATGGAATAAAATGTTTATGAATGAATAAGTACAGCATGAGGGCCGTATGGAATAAAATGTTTATGAATGAATAAGTACAGCATGAGGGCCGTATGGAATAAAATGTTTATGAATGAATAAGTACAGCATGAGGGCCGTATGGAATAAAATGTTTAGGAATGAATAAGTACAGCATGAGGGCCATATGGAATAAAATGTTTATGAATGAATAAGTACAGCATGAGGGCCGTATGGAATAAAATGTTTATGAATGAATAAGTACAGCATGAGGGCCATATGGAATAAAATGTTTATGAATGAATAAGTACAGCATGAGGGCCGTATGGAATAAAATGTTTATGAATGAATAAGTACAGCATGAGGGCCATATGGAATAAAATGTTTATGAATGAATAAGTACAGCATGAGGGCCATATGGAATAAAATGTTTATGAATGAATAAGTACAGCATGAGGGCCATATGGAATAAAATGTTTATGAATGAATAACTACAGCAAGAGGGCCATATGGAATAAAATGTTTATGAATTAATAACTACAGCAAGAGGGCCATATGGAATAAAATGTTTATGAATGAATAAGTACAGCATGAGGGCCGTATGGAATAAAATGTTTATGAATGAATAAGTACAGCATGAGGGTCATATGGAATAAAATGTTTATGAATGAATAAGTACAGCATGAGGGCCATATGGAATAAAATGTTTATGAATGAATAAGTACAGCATGAGGGTCATATGGAATAAAATGTTTATGAATGAATAAGTACAGCATGAGGGCCATATGGAATAAAATGTTTATGAATGAATAAGTACAGCATGAGGGCCGTATGGAATAAAATGTTTATGAATGAATAAGTACAGCATGAGGGCCGTATGGAATAAAATGTTTAGGAATGAATAAGTACAGCATGAGGGTCATATGGAATAAAATGTTTATGAATGAATAAGTACAGCATGAGGGCCATATGGAATAAAATGTTTATGAATGAATAAGTACAGCATGAGGGCCATATGGAATAAAATGTTTATGAATTAATAAGTACAGCAAGAGGGCCATATGGAATAAAATGTTTATGAATGAATAAGTACAGCAAGAGGGCCATATGGAATAAAATGTTTATGAATTAATAAGTACAGCATGAGGGCCATATGGAATAAAATGTTTATGAATGAATAAGTACAGCATGAGGGCCGTATGGAATAAAATGTTTAGGAATGAATAAGTACAGCATGAGGGTCATATGGAATAAAATGTTTATGAATGAATAAGTACAGCATGAGGGCCATATGGAATAAAATGTTTATGAATGAATAAGTACAGCATGAGGGCCGTATGGAATAAAATGTTTATGAATTAATAAGTACAGCATGAGGGCCATATGGAATAAAATGTTTATGAATGAATAAGTACAGCATGAGGGCCGTATGGAATAAAATGTTTATGAATGAATAAGTACAGCATGAGGGCCATATGGAATAAAATGTTTATGAATGAATAAGTACAGCATGAGGGCCATATGGAATAAAATGTTTATGAATGAATAAGTACAGCAAGAGGGCCATATGGAATAAAATGTTTATGAATGAATAAGTACAGCATGAGGGCCATATGGAATAAAATGTTTATGAATGAATAAGTACAGCATGAGGGCCATATGGAATAAAATGTTTATGAATGAATAAGTACAGCATGAGGGCCATATGGAATAAAATGTTTATGAATGAATAAGTACAGCATGAGGGCCATATGGAATAAAATGTTTATGAATGAATAAGTACAGCATGAGGGCCATATGGAATAAAATGTTTATGAATGAATAAGTACAGCAAGAGGGCCATATGGAATAAAATGTTTATGAATGAATAAGTACAGCATGAGGGCCATATGGAATAAAATGTTTATGAATGAATAAGTACAGCATGAGGGCCATATGGAATAAAATGTTTATGAATGAATAAGTACAGCATGAGGGCCATATGGAATAAAATGTTTATGAATGAATAAGTACAGCAAGAGGGCCATATGGAATAAAATGTTTATGAATGAATAAGTACAGCATGAGGGCCATATGGAATAAAATGTTTATGAATGAATAAGTACAGCAAGAGGGCCATATGGAATAAAATGTTTATGAATGAATAAGTACAGCATGAGGGCCATATGGAATAAAATGTTTATGAATGAATAAGTACAGCAAGAGGGCCATATGGAATAAAATGTTTATGAATGAATAAGTACAGCATGAGGGCCATATGGAATAAAATGTTTATGAATGAATAAGTACAGCATGAGGGCCATATGGAATAAAATGTTTATGAATGAATAAGTACAGCATGAGGGCCATATGGAATAAAATGTTTATGAATGAATAAGTACAGCATGAGGGCCATATGGAATAAAATGTTTATGAATGAATAACTACAGCAAGAGGGCCATATGGAATAAAATGTTGATGCAAGTAACAAGTTACACTGTTAGTCGGTTTTGATATTTTATTGTCGTGATTTACATAATACATAAGCACAAATAAATTCACCTTTTTTCCACTTTACAATACGCTTTCAGCACAGGACTCGGACTCAGAATGCCAAGGACTCGGACTCGGGACAGCTTGGACTCGGACCAGGTGGACTCGACTGCAACACTGTTAGAGCTATGCACACTCGTCTCTTAAACTGTCTGTTCGTCTAGTCTGGGTTTGAATCCCGGCCCAGCTATAAACTGTCATCCCAGTGTTTCACAGGCAAGGTGATTCATCAATGTGTGTGCCGACCCTCGGATAGACGTTAAACTGGACGTCCCGTCTGCCGACATTAGTTGGTGGACGTTACATGTCCAATTCTGTCCTTTATGGAGTAGGCGAGGTATTGTCGGCACCCTGAACAACTTACAAATTCCTGCCCTAACTGCTGCTGGGAGAGGGATGGCAAACCACCCTGTATAAATCTCGTCAAGAAACTGCTTCGGCAGAACCAATGCTCCGACTCGGTATACGGTGCATCGGATCGGGAGTTTTAAGAGGCTGATGTTTCTGAAGTTCAGAAATAATTGTATTCCTCAGGAAAAAAACGCCAAGAGCTGGTTAAGCTGTGTGTGTTTTGTACATTTTAAAGGATGGAATTGAATATTGTGAAAAGTGAAAGCAAAAAGAACTAGAGAGTTCATAGAACACCTTACCCCACACAGTCTGTAGAAAGAGGACATGTGAAGGCTTTTTAAACTCTTTCTCTGCGTGTTTGAGCACGATGTATATTTCCTACAATCCACCATATTGTCTGAATCTCGATATTCCCCAACACTGAGAGCGGATGGCAAATTTGATTGGTTGACATGGTTTAATATTTTGGCCAAGGGCTGCTAAGCTGTCGGTTTTTGGAAGTGCGAACCAGGTGAGTTGTGTTCTGCAGTGTTCAAGTATATAAGTCAATTGATATAAAGCGAGGTTTTATAGGCTGTAGATTTTTTTTCACATTAAAAAAAATATTTCCACCGTCAATGCACTGTCTTTTACATCACCCTACATAGCAGGTGAAATTAGTTCTTCATGCCTGTTTGTTTGTGTCCTTCATGACATCCTTAAAAACGGCAAGTTTCCTGTTTGGAATTTTGTTTGACTTCCAGACAGGTCGACAGCATTTTTTTTTAAAAACTCGTACTTGTGTCCGAAGGAAGCGGTTCAGTCTGGCATTGTAAATATGAAATCGCCAAAGCCTAGAAACTAATAAAACCCATTAGTATTACCCTTTAGAACCCTTGAGGATTACCCTGTAGAACCCTTGAGGATTACCCTGTAGAACCCTTGAGGATTACCCTGTAGAACCCTTGAGGATTACCCTGTAGAACCCTTGAGGATTACCCTGTAGAACCCTTGAGGATTACCCTGTAGAACCCTTGAGGATTACCCTGTAGAACCCTTGAGGATTACCCTGTAGAACCCTTGAGGATTACCCTGTAGAACCCTTGAGGATTACCCTGTAGAACCCTTGAGGATTACCCTGTAGAACCCTTGAGGATTACCCTGTAGAACCCTTGAGGATTACCCTGTAGAACCCTTGAGGATTACCCTGTAGAACCCTTGAGGATTACCCTGTAGAACCCTTGAGGATTACCCTGTAGAACCCTTGAGGATTATCCTGTAGAACCCTTGAGGATTACCCTGTAGAACCCTTGAGGCTTACCCTGTAGAACCCTTGAGGCTTACCCTGTAGAACCCTTGAGGATTACCCTGTAGAACCCTTGAGGATTACCCTGTAGAACCCTTGAGGATTACCCTGTAGAACTCTTGAGGATTACCCTGTAGAACTCTTGAGGGTTACCCTGTAGAACTCTTGAGGGTTACCCTGTAGAACCCTTGAGGTTACCCTTTAGAACCCTTGAGGATTACCCTTTAGAACCCTTTAGAACCCTTTGGAATTGCCCTTGAGAACCCATTATAACAAGCGTTACGTCGAGGTCCCCCGTCGGGGAAGTGATGTGAGTTGACAAAGTGGAAGATGCAGAAAACATGCTATGATATGATATTTCGCTCAAGGTTCAGACCTACATGGAGGCGGCCATCTTGGATTTTGACGTGGCGACCCAATTTTCAATAGTTTTCTTCCTTATGCCTAGATACACCCACACACCAGATTAGAAGTTGGTACTTCGCTTATTAGTCCCCTACCGGTGTACACCGGAGGGGACTATAGGTTTGCACGCCGTCCATCAGTCCGTCAGTCCGTCAGTCCGTCACACAAAGAACAGTTTTCCGGACTTTTTTTCTAAACGCTTCAAGCTAATGATTTCAAACTTGGTACATGGTTTCCTCATGATAAGTTACAGGTCAAGTTCGAACTTCACGACGTTTCGATCATTTTTAACAAAGTTATGGCACTTTGAACTTTGGTAATTCTGATAATTCTGATGATCCTTAACTCAGTGCCATTTTAAGTTTTAATTTCCTTTAAAAACCAATTTCTCTGCAATAATGGGACCGATTGAGATCAAATTTTCACCATATGATGGACTCGGTCTGTAGAATATTTGAATGGTAATTATGACGTCACAGGTCACGTGGTTCGGCCGCCATATTGTTTTTCGTGAAAACACGTGGTACATGGTTTCCTCATGATAAGTTACAGGTCAAGTTCGAACTTCACGACGTTTCGATCATTTTTAACAAAGTTATGGCACTTTGAACTTTTGGTATCCTCAGCGTCGAAGAGTCTGGCATTTCACTCAGGCCGACTGGGACGGGCTTCAAGCAGCCATCAATCGTCTGGATTGGTCTCCCATCTCCACTGCCTCTGACATCAATTCTTCCTGGGAATTCTTCCAAAGCAAACTGATCTCTCTCATGCACAGATTTATCCCATCTCGTCTTCAGTTGTCTTACCCTTCCTCCCGTCCATGGTACACCGAATCTTGTGGTGAGGCAGTTGCCCTGAAACAACTTGCCTTTGCCTTTTGGAAGGCTAATCCAACTGAAGGCAATCTCAGTTCCTTCCACCAAGCTCGGAACAAGTGTGTGTCTACCCTCAGGAGTGCCAGGAAGCACTATCTCTCCTCACTCAAGAACGAACTCTCAAACCTGTCTCCTTCCTCCAAATCCTGGTGGCGTCTGGTCAAATCCGTTTCTGGTGTTTGTTCCCCCTCCATCCCCTCCCTTACCTCAAATGGCCACACAGTTGACATCGCACGTGACAAAGCCGAATGCCTCAACTCTGTGTTTGCCTCAAAATCTTTAGTCCCAAACCCATCTCTCTCTGTTCCCACCTTTCCCAGTCGAACCCAACTGCTCCTGGACTCTGTGTCCTTCTCTCCTGACAAGGTGGAGGAGTTTTTGTCTAACCTCGACTCTGATTCTGCAACTGGACCAGACGGCATCAGCCCACGGGTCCTAAAATCCTGCTCTGCCGCTCTATCTCACCCTCTCTCTGTTCTTTTCACCCTATCTTTTGCTCAAGGTCATCTGCCAGCATCCTGGAAACCAGCAAACATTACCGCTTTACACAAAAAAGGTGCAAAAACAGATCCTTTTAACTACAGACCAATCAGCCTGCTCCCAATTATCAGCAAAGTCATGGAATCCATCATTGCTTCGGATATGAAATCTTTCCTCTTCTCCAATGGCTTGATCTCTGATCATCAATTTGGATTCAGACCAGGTCACTCTACTCTGGACATGCTGCTTCTCCTGTCTCAACAATGGATGGAGGTCCTCAATGCCAAACAGGAAATCAGAGCTGTCTTCCTCGACATATCACGTGCCTTCGATACGGTCTGGCACCCAGCTCTGCTCACCAAACTCTACTCCTATGGTATCCATGGAAATCTCCATGCATGGCTTGCGGACTTCCTCTCTGGTCATAGTCAACGTGTGGCCCTGAATGGATTTCTCTCATCTCCCCTTCCTGTTCAGGCTGGAGTTCCCCAAGGCAGTGTGCTGGGCCCTGTGCTTTTTCTGGTCTTTATCAATGATCTCTCCGACTCTCTGGAAAATCCTCTCTATCTCTTTGCTGATGACTCCACTCTCTGCCGCTCCATTCCTCTTCCCTCAGATCGGCAGTCTGCAGCCTCCTCACTCTCTGAAGACCTGGACAAAATCACAGACTGGTCAAACAAGTGGAACATGTCTTTCAATCCTGACAAATCTCACACTCTTACTATGTCTCTCCGAAAAGATCGACTGGACAACCCTCCCATCTACTTTCTCAACAATCCTCTCCAAGAAGTTCTGTCGCTGAAGCTTTTGGGTCTCACTATCTGCCATGATATTTCTTGGGAAAACCACATTTCCAAGCTGGCCTGCAAAGCCAGTCGCCGACTGGGCATCCTCCGTCGTGCGAAGTCCTTCCTTGGCACACCTGAGCTCCTCACCACGTACAAGGCTTTCATCCGCAGCTCAATGGAATACTGCTCTCCCCTCTGGGCTGGTGCTCCTGCCTCACACCTAGCTCGTCTTCACGCTGTTGAAAGCAAAGCATTCAGAATCATTGGAATCTCCCGTGATGAAGCTAACTCCAAGGGCCTCTCACTCACTCACCGCAGGCAGGTTGGTGGTCTTTCCGTCTTCTACCGACTCCTCTCCGGCCTTGCTCCCCCAGCTCTCTCTGTGCTCTGTCCCCCAAATATTCCTACAGGTCGCACAAGATCTGCCAGCAAGCCTCTGATGGTTAAACTGCCGAAATCTCGGCTCTCTGCTCACCTTCACTCCTTCATTCCTCTTTTCTCCCGCCTCTGGAACAAACTCCCACACTCCCTTCAATCCCACTCCTCCCTCCAGGTCTTTAAAACAGCTGTTCACCACCATCTCTTATCTTCCCCCATCCAAAACCTTGATCTTTTCTACCCCCACTAATTCACCCCAGATCCACCTTGTTTGTAATTCCAACTTCTTTCCTGGTAGTCCTGGCAGTGTCCATATGTTTTATGCCTCTCCCACCCCCTTACCCATGCCTTCCCCCCAAAGCCCTCTCCCTCCCACAGATCTCTCGATGTCTCCATGTCTCTCGGTTCCTGCTCTAAAATGTTGTGTTTGTGTCCTTCCCCCTCTCTCCCCATCTTGTCTACCGCTCCCGATGTTATTTGTTCTATGTGTCGGTTTGTCGGTTTGTCTTTCTGTGTGATAAATGTTCGCTCTTTCACGAGCCTCGATCTTGTATACAAAAAATAAATAAATAAATAAAAATTATGACGTTTTTAAGCATGAACCTTTAAAACCGAGCTCCTCCCTCATTTTTGATCCAATCGAGGGGAAACTTCACAGATCTGTTCAGCACTAAAATGTCCTTTTGGAATTTGTGATAGGGCACGTGGTTTGGCAGATATCGTTAATTCAACGAAAAAAAAATAAAAAAATGGATATCTCTTGTTTATTCTCGAGTTATCCTCAAGCCGCACTGTGCGTCCTCGGCCTCGTCTCGCGAACGTCAACAGCGCGACACTGCGCGCTTTCGGGAGGGGCGGAGCCAAGCTGAGCAACATATATATATATATATATATATATATATATATATATATATATATATATATATATATACACATCGATCTTTGATCGTGAACTGAAAAATATAATAAATTAGATGGTTTCAGAGTTATGACGTTTTTAAGCATGAACCTTTAAAACCGAGCCCCTCCCTCATTTTTGATCCAATCGAGGGGAAACTTCACAAATCTGTTCAGCATATCAGTCCACTAAAATGTCCTTTTGGAATTTGCGATAGGGCACGTGGTTTGGCAGATATCGTTAATTAAACGAAAATATTTTTTTTTTAAATGGATATCTCTTGAATCGCTAGTACCTCAGACCATGAGTTGGTAATCATTTATATAATTCACACAGTGCAATACGTGCAGGCTACTCCACGGAGCGACCTTGCGGGCTTATCAACGAGGCGAGGCGTGACACACGTGTCTCAGCATACCTCAGATCAAGTTTTAAAACCAGCATCAACCGTGCATAAATTTGCATATTCGATCATTTTTGACCAAGTTATGGCACTTTGAACTTTGGTAGGGGACATGTATTGCAGCGCAATACTCAGAATGCTTGTTTTTCAAGATATTCCGCTCACGTGGTTCAGACATAAATGGCGGCGGCCATCTTGGATTTTGACGTGGCGACCCAATTTTCAATAGCATTCTTCCTTATGCGTAGATACACCCACACCAGATTAGAAGTTAGTAGTTCGTTTATTTTTCAGGATATTCCACTCAAGGATTTGTTTTTTTGTTTGTTTTTTTGTATACTGAATCGAGGCTCGTGAAATAGCTAACATTTATTTCACAAACAAATCAACCAGACAAACAAAATATATAAAAAGAGGGAGCGGAAGACAAGATGGGGAGAGAAGGTGTACTGTCTTTGTACTGTACTGTCTTTGTACTGTCTTTGTCTTTCCCTCGCGGTCCCTATGTGCTGTCTTTGTCTTTCCCTCGCGGTCCCCATGTGCTGTCTTTGTCTTTCCCTCGTGGTCCCCATGTACTGTCTTTGTCTTTCCCTCGCGGTCCCCATGTGCTGTTTTTGTCTTTCCCTCACGGTCCCCATGTACTGTCTTTCCCTCGCGGTCCCCATGTACTGTCTTTGTCTTTCCCTCGCGGTCCCCATGTACTGTCTTTCCCTCGCGGTCCCCATGTACTGTCTTTCCCTCGCGGTCCCCATGTACTGTCTTTGTCTTTCCCTCGCGGTCCCCATGTACTGTCTTTGTCTTTCCCTCGCGGTCCCCATGTGCTGTTTTTGTCTTTCCCTCGCGGTCCCCATGTACTGTCTTTCCCTCGCGGTCCCCATGTGCTGTCTTTGTCTTTCCCTCGTGGTCCCCATGTACTGTCTTTGTCTTTCCCTCGCGGTCCCCATGTGCTGTTTTTGTCTTTCCCTCGCGGTCCCCATGTACTGTCTTTCCCTCGCGGTCCCCATGTACTGTCTTTCCCTCGCGGTCCCCATGTACTGTCTTTGTCTTTCCCTCGCGGTCCCCATGTACTGTCTTTGTCTTTCCCTCGCGGTCCCCATGTGCTGTTTTTGTCTTTCCCTCGCGGTCCCCATGTACTGTCTTTCCCTCGCGGTCCCCATGTACTGTCTTTGTCTTTCCCTCGCGGTCCCCATGTACTGTCTTTGTCTTTCCCTCGCGGTCCCTATGTGCTGTCTTTGTCTTTCCCTCGCGGTCCCCATGTGCTGTTTTTGTCTTTCCCTCGCGGTCCCCATGTACTGTGTTTCCCTCGCGGTCCCCATGTACTGTCTTTGTCTTTCCCTCGCGGTCCCCATGTACTGTCTTTGTCTTTCCCTCGCGGTCCCTATGTGCTGTCTTTGTCTTTCCCTCGCGGTCCCCATGTGCTGTTTTTGTCTTTCCCTCGCGGTCCCCATGTACTGTCTTTCCCTCGCGGTCCCCATGTACTGTCTTTGTCTTTCCCTCGCGGTCCCCATGTACTGTCTTTGTCTTTCCCTCGCGGTCCCTATGTGCTGTCTTTGTCTTTCCCTCGCGGTCCCCATGTACTGTCTTTGTCTTTCCCTCGCGGTCCCCATGTACTGTGTTTCCCTCGCGGTCCCCATGTACTGTCTTTGTCTTTCCCTCGCGGTCCCTATGTGCTGTCTTTGTCTTTCCCTCGCGGTCCCCCATGTGCTGTCTTTGTCTTTCCCTCGTGGTCCCCATGTACTGTCTTTGTCTTTCCCTCGCGGTCCCCATGTGCTGTTTTTTGTCTTTCCCTCGCGGTCCCCATGTACTGTCTTTCCCTCGCGGTCCCCATGTACTGTCTTTGTCTTTCCCTCGCGGTCCCCTGTGCTGTTTTTGTCTTTCCTCGCGGTCCCCATGTACTGTCTTTGTCTTTCCCCTCGCGGTCCCTATGTGCTGTCTTTGTCTTTCCCTCGCGGTCCCCATGTGCTGTTTTTGTCTTTCCCTCGCGGTCCCCATGTACTGTCTTTCCCTCGCGGTCCCCATGTACTGTCTTTGTCTTTCCCTCGCGGTCCCCATGTACTGTCTTTGTCTTTCCCTCGCGGTCCCTATGTGCTGTCTTTGTCTTTCCCTCGCGGTCCCCATGTGCTGTTTTTGTGTCTTTCCCTCGCGGTCCCCATGTACTGTCTTTCCCTCGCGGTCCCCATGTACTGTCTTTGTCTTTCCCTCGCGGTCCCCATGTGCTGTTTTTGTCTTTCCCTCGCGGTCCCCATGTACTGTCTTTGTCTTTCCCTCGCGGTCCCTATGTGCTGTCTTTGTCTTTCCCTCGCGGTCCCCATGTGCTGTCTTTGTCTTTCCCTCGTGGTCCCCATGTACTGTCTTTGTCTTTCCCTCGCGGTCCCCATGTGCTGTTTTTGTCTTTCCCTCGCGGTCCCCATGTACTGTCTTTCCCTCGCGGTCCCCATGTACTGTCTTTGTCTTTCCCTCGCGGTCCCCATGTGCTGTTTTTGTCTTTCCCTCGCGGTCCCCATGTACTGTCTTTGTCTTTCCCTCGCGGTCCCTATGTGCTGTCTTTGTCTTTCCCTCGCGGTCCCCATGTGCTGTTTTTGTCTTTCCCTCGCGGTCCCCATGTACTGTCTTTCCCTCGCGGTCCCCATGTACTGTCTTTGTCTTTCCCTCGCGGTCCCCATGTACTGTCTTTGTCTTTCCCTCGCGGTCCCTATGTGCTGTCTTTGTCTTTCCCTCGCGGTCCCCATGTGCTGTTTTTGTCTTTCCCTCGCGGTCCCCATGTACTGTCTTTCCCTCGCGGTCCCCATGTACTGTCTTTGTCTTTCCCTCGCGGTCCCCATGTGCTGTTTTTGTCTTTCCCTCGCGGTCCCCATGTACTGTCTTTGTCTTTCCCTCGCGGTCCCTATGTGCTGTCTTTGTCTTTCCCTCGCGGTCCCCATGTGCTGTCTTTGTCTTTCCCTCGTGGTCCCCATGTACTGTCTTTGTCTTTCCCTCGCGGTCCCCATGTGCTGTTTTTGTCTTTCCCTCGCGGTCCCCATGTACTGTCTTTCCCTCGCGGTCCCCATGTACTGTCTTTGTCTTTCCCTCGCGGTCCCCATGTGCTGTTTTTGTCTTTCCCTCGCGGTCCCCATGTACTGTCTTTGTCTTTCCCTCGCGGTCCCTATGTGCTGTCTTTGTCTTTCCCTCGCGGTCCCCATGTGCTGTTTTTGTCTTTCCCTCGCGGTCCCCATGTACTGTCTTTCCCTCGCGGTCCCCATGTACTGTCTTTGTCTTTCCCTCGCGGTCCCCATGTACTGTCTTTCCCTCGCGGTCCCCATGTGCTGTTTTTGTCTTTCCCTCGCAGTCCCCATGTACTGTCTTTCCCTCGCGGTCCCCATGTGCTGTTTTTGTCTTTCCCTCGCGGTCCCCATGTGCTGTTTTTGTCTTTCCCTCGCGGTCCCCATGTGCTGTTTTTGTCTTTCCCTCGCGGTCCCCATGTACTGTCTTTCCCTCGCGGTCCCCATGTGCTGTTTTTGTCTTTCCCTCGCGGTCCCCATGTACTGTCTTTGTCTTTCCCTCGCGGTCCCTATGTGCTGTCTTTGTCTTTCCCTCGCGGTCCCCATGTGCTGTCTTTGTCTTTCCCTCGTGGTCCCCATGTACTGTCTTTGTCTTTCCCTCGCGGTCCCCATGTGCTGTTTTTGTCTTTCCCTCGCGGTCCCCATGTACTGTCTTTCCCTCGCGGTCCCCATGTACTGTCTTTGTCTTTCCCTCGCGGTCCCCATGTGCTGTTTTTGTCTTTCCCTCGCGGTCCCCATGTGCTGTTTTTGTCTTTCCCTCGCGGTCCCCATGTACTGTCTTTCCCTCGCGGTCCCCATGTACTGTCTTTGTCTTTCCCTCGCGGTCCCCATGTACTGTCTTTGTCTTTCCCTCGCGGTCCCTATGTGCTGTCTTTGTCTTTCCCTCGCGGTCCCCATGTGCTGTTTTTGTCTTTCCCTCGCGGTCCCCATGTACTGTCTTTCCCTCGCGGTCCCCATGTACTGTCTTTGTCTTTCCCTCGCGGTCCCCATGTGCTGTTTTTGTCTTTCCCTCGCGGTCCCCATGTACTGTCTTTGTCTTTCCCTCGCGGTCCCTATGTGCTGTCTTTGTCTTTCCCTCGCGGTCCCCATGTGCTGTCTTTGTCTTTCCCTCGTGGTCCCCATGTACTGTCTTTGTCTTTCCCTCGCGGTCCCCATGTGCTGTTTTTGTCTTTCCCTCGCGGTCCCCATGTACTGTCTTTCCCTCGTGGTCCCCATGTACTGTCTTTGTCTTTCCCTCGCGGTCCCCATGTGCTGTTTTTGTCTTTCCCTCGCGGTCCCCATGTACTGTCTTTGTCTTTCCCTCGCGGTCCCTATGTGCTGTCTTTGTCTTTCCCTCGCGGTCCCCATGTGCTGTTTTTGTCTTTCCCTCGCGGTCCCCATGTACTGTCTTTCCCTCGCGGTCCCCATGTACTGTCTTTGTCTTTCCCTCGCGGTCCCCATGTACTGTCTTTCCCTCGCGGTCCCCATGTGCTGTTTTTGTCTTTCCCTCGCGGTCCCCATGTACTGTCTTTCCCTCGCGGTCCCCATGTGCTGTTTTTGTCTTTCCCTCGCGGTCCCCATGTACTGTCTTTCCCTCGCGGTCCCCATGTGCTGTTTTTGTCTTTCCCTCGCGGTCCCCATGTACTGTCTTTCCCTCGCGGTCCCCATGTGCTGTTTTTGTCTTTCCCTCGCGGTCCCCATGTACTGTCTTTCCCTCGCGGTCCCCATGTACTGTCTTTGTCTTTCCCTCGCGGTTGTCAGCTCTTTCACGAGCCTCGATTCAGTATAGGAAGGGGGAAAAAAAAAAAAAAAAAAAAAAAAAAAAAAAAAAAAAAAAAAAAAAAAAAAAAAAAAAAAAAAAAAAAAAAAAAAAAAAAAAAAAAAAAAAAAAAAAAAAAAAAAAAAAAAAAAAAAAAAAAAAAAAAAAAAAAAACACACACACACACAAACTCAACATTTGAGAGCAGGGAGAAGTGTGGGAGGGAGAGGGCTTGGGGGGAGGAGGCGTGGGAAGGGGGGTGGGGGGGGGGAGGTATAAAACACAAGGGGACCGAAATTAGCAGGGGTAGAAAAGATCAAGGTTTTGGATGGGGGAGGATAAGAGATGGTGGTGAACAGCTGTTTTAAAGACCTGGAGGGTAGAGTGGGATTGAAGAGAGTGAGGGAGTTTGTTCCAGAGGTGGGAGAAAAGAGGAATGAAGGAGTGAAGGTGAGCAGAAAGTCTTGATTTTGGCAGTTTAACCCATAAGAGGGTTGCAGGCAGATCTTGTGTGACCTGTAGGAATATTTGGGGGACAGAGCCCAGAGAGAGCTGGGGGGGCAAGGCCAAAGAGGAGTCGGTAGAAGACGGAAAGACCACCAACCTGCCTGCGGTGAGTGAGTGAAAGGCCCTTGGAGTTAGCTACATCGTGGGAGATTCCAATGATTCTGAACGCTTTGGTTTCAACAGCGTGAAGACGAGCGAGGTGTGAGGCAGGAGCACCAGACCAGAGGGGAGAGCAGTATTCCATAGAGCTGCGGATGAAAGCATTGTAAGTGGTGAGGAGCTCAGGTGTACCAAGCAAGGACTTCGCACGACGGAGGATGCCCAGTCGGCGACTGGCTTTGGAGGCCAGATTTGAAATGTGGTTTTCCCAGGAAAGATCATGGCAGATAGTGAGACCCAAAAGATTGAGTGACAGAACTTCTTGGAGAGGATTATTCAGAAAGGGGATGGGAGGGTTGTCCAGTCGGTCTTTTCGGAGAGACATCGTAAGAGTGTGAGATTTGTCAGGATTGAAAGACATGTTCCATTTGTTTGCCCAGTCTGTGATTTTGTCCAGGTCTGCAGAGAGTGAGGATGCTGCAGACTGCCGATCTGAGGGATGAGGAATGGAGCGACAGAGAGTAGAGTCGTCAGCAAAGAGATAGAGAGGATTTTCAAGAGGGTCAGAGAGATCATTGATGAAGACCAGAAAAAGCACAGGGCCCAGAACACTGCCTTGGGGAACTCCAGCCTGAACAGGAAGAGGAGATGAGAGAAACCCATTCAGGGCCACACGTTGACTATGACCAGAGAGGAAGTGCGCCAGCCATGCGTGGAGATTGCCATGGATACCAAAGGAGAGGGTTTGGTGAGCAGAGCGGGGTGCCAGACCGTATCGAAGGCACGTGATATGTCAAGGGAGACGGCTCTAATTTCCTGTTTGGCGTTGAGGACCTCCGTCCATTGTTGAGAAAGCAAAAGCAGCATGTCCAGAGTAGAGTGACCTGGTCTGAAACCAAATTGATGGTCAGAGATCAAGCCATTGGAGAAGAGGAAAGATTTCATATCTGAAGCAATGATGGATTCCATGACTTTGCTGATAATTGGGAGAAGGCTGATTGGTCTGTAGTTGATAGGATCTGTTTTTGCACCTTTTTTGTGCAAAGCGGTGATGTTGGCTGATTTCCGAGCAGATGGCAGATGACCTTGAGCAAAAGAGAGGGTGAAGAGAACAGAAAGAGGGAGTGAAAGAGCGGAAGAACATGATTTTACGACCCGTGGGCTGATGCCGTCAGGACCAGTTGCAGAATCAGAGTCGAGGGTTGACAGAAACTTTTCCACCTTGTCAGGAGGAAAGGACACAGAGTCCAGGAGCAGCTGGGTACGACTGGGTACGGTGGGTACAGAGAGGGATGGGTTTGGGACACAAGATTTAGAGGCAAACACAGAGTTGAGGCATTCAGCTTTTTCACGTGCGGAGTCGGCCGTTAAGCCGTTTGAGGTGAGGGAGGGGATGGAGGGGGAACAAACACCAGAAACAGATTTGACCAGATGCCACCAGGATTTGGAAGAGGGAGACAGATAAGAGAGTTCGGTCTTGAGAACGGTGAGATATTGTTTCCTGGCTCTCCTGAGGGTGGACACACACTTGTTTCGGGCTTTGTGAAAGGAAATGAGATTTCCTTCCGTTGGATTTGCTTTCCAGGAGACGAAAGCAAGTTGTTTCTGGGCAACAGCCTCACCACAAGATTCCGTGTACCATGGACGGGAGGAAGGGTATGACAACTGAAGACGAGATGGGATAAATCTGTGCATGAGAGAGAGCAATTTACTTTGAAAGAATTCCCAGGATGAGTTGATGTCAGAAGCGGTAGAGATGGGAGACCAGTCCAGATGATTGATGGCTGCTTGAAGACCGTGCCAGTTGGCCTGAGTGAAATGCCAGACTCGTCGACGCTGAGGAGGCTCTCTGAGAATGGTCAGAGAGATGTCCACTTTAACAAGCACATGATCAGATGAGCCGATTGGAGCAGAAGAAGAGCAGCAGACATTTTCAGGGAAGTTAGTCATAACCAAGTCCAGAAGAGAAGATGCTCCGTTGACTGAGATCCGGGTCGGGAAATTGACAGATTGTGTCAGTCCCAGTGAGTCGCAGAAGTCCTTTGCTGAAGAGCCATGGCTGGTGTTACGTGGTCCACTCGGTGAATACCTGGTCTCGGTGACCCCCGGACCGTGAGAGGAACTCCGCCAGCAAGCTGTACTATATATGCGCTTTCGCCACGCAATCCATATGAATTTCACCCAGGAGACAACTGATGTTCAAGGATATATTTCCAATGGTAATGATACCATACAATTTCAATGACACAACCACGGAGATTTTCCCCGAGCAATCAACAATACACAATCATCACCAATTCCCAATTCACAATCAATTCCCTAGGATTAAGATGGCCATCTTATACATGTGTGTCCCGGTGAGTACTCACGACACCCTTTTGGTCTCGGTCCCGCACAATGTCTCTGGGCCCCTCCTGACCAAGATGATGGTCGCCGTCGCCGCACTCGGGCGGTTGAACGAACCCCGGGTGGACGTGTTTCCACCGGGCAGGTATCGTACCAGGCACCGTGGCTGCAGCCCCTCGTGGCCACGCGAAGCGGATACGGTAGAGCAAGCCAAACCCCACGCCGCTTGCAAGGCGCGTTAGGCCCCCAACGTGCGACCCGCACGCGTCTGTTTAGACGGTGCCGCGAACGATACCAGACGCGGGGTCGATGCACGGCCCCACGTCAACTTGACGTCTCCACCGGGCCGGTACACGTCCCGGTGATTCCTCTCGCCAGACAGGCTTCGGAACGCCGCTTTTCCACGCAGCGCAAGGTCGATCCCACCTTTTGGTCGGAGCGGGGCGAGGAAGGATAATACTCGTCCTTTTTTCCTCGTGTCTTTTCCTCTTCCGTTTCCGGTCACTTCCGTTTCCGGCCACTCCCTCAGAAGGGCTCCTGACCCTCCAACCACAACAACTACACAACAACTTAATATACTACACACGGATAAGCAAAGACCTGAATGGTAATTCACATACATTCACATAAATATGTAACACTCCCCCCCTTCAAGAAAGAAAGTTTGAACCCAGCGAAAACTTTCTTTGCCGGCCAATTTGGAGAAACAAACCAGATAACTCAACCCCCCCCCACATTATCCGTTCCCCCCGGGCACAGTTATCACTTAAAAATAAAGCAACCAAAATTTCACCACAACCCCTCCAGATTACTCCCTCTGGACTAAGTACCAACAACGACATTGTCCCTGCCAAATCAAACTCCATCTCATGACCCTCTGACTTTGACCGTCAGTTTCTTGGGAATGAAGGTTAAGGGGTTGATCAAAGATCCAAAGTTAAGCAACTCGATAGCACTTTTTCCGGGAGGCCAAGCCGAGTATTCACTACATGGATGCCTTTAGGAACGCGGAGTTCACGGTTAGTCCGTGCAGGAAAGTTCTCTACATGGGCGCCTTGAGGAACGTGGAGTTCACGGTTAGTCCGTGCATGAAAGTTCACTACATGGACGCCTTTAGGAACGGCGTTCACGGTTAATTCGTGTAGGAATCTTGGCTCGGCGGCTCCGCCGCCTTCAGTGCTTCAACTTCTCAGAACTTCCCTAATAATTAGGGTGGGACCACTGGTCCCTGTAGTCCCATGAATAGCGGTCTCCTTCTCGGCCCCTACCAAAACTACCGCCCAGTTGTCCTCTCCTGTAGACCTCTCGACGCCTACGAAATGCCTTCCCTACTGTTATGGTCCGACCCTCCAAATCCTTGCCATTCCAATTCTTCTCTGCCTCTCTGGCGTCTTTTGTGCTGGCAAACGTGACAAAGCCGAACCCTCTTGACTGTTGCGTTTCCCAGTCTCTTACCAACCGCACTTCCACCAGCGGCCCATATCTGTTGAAGACAGAGGTCAGAACTTCTTCCTCTGTTTTGAAGTTCAGTCCCCCTACAAATAACTTGGCACTTTGGTCGCCATCCCGAGCTGGTGTGATGTTATTTTCCCTGCTGGGCTCTTTACCAACCCTCAGGTTACCATAAACTTGACCCCCGGCCAAATCATTCCCGATAACCACAGATACACCCTCTACAGGAAGCGTGGCTTGTAAACCGACGGTGACCGGTCCTGACACCAAATCGGACTCCAACTGGATGACCTGAAGGGGAGCACTAACACCGCCCCCGATCCCCTGTAAACGAACACTATCCCCCGTTGCCGTCTCCTCGGACCATGGCAAAATGCCTTCAAGCATTAAAGATTGATGGGCCCCTGTGTCCCTCAATATCCTAACCGGTCTCCGGTTAGTCGAGGCTCCATCCAGTGACACAAACCCCTCTGAAATAAATGGTTGGTAACCCTTTTGATGGCGATTTCTTACGCTAGCCATCGCTTTCGGAGTTGTAATAGTCGGACTCCGCTCTGGGTTGTCCCTTTTCATGAGGTAACAACTGGACATCAAGTGTCCAGGTTTCTTGCAAAACGCGCAAGTAGGCCCGGAGGAAAAACTCGGGGTCTGCCTCGGGCCCCCCGAACTATAAGTTTGTCTTGGGCCCGCATCCCTCTGATTTCGAACCGGTGGGGTATCATAGTTGTCCCCATAATCATCTCGAGGCCGCCGCCATGTATGGTCGTTCTCCGCACCTGCTGTTCCCCACCTCCCCTGCGGAGATCTAGGCGAGGAGTTAGGTTCGTGGACCCCTATTCGGTGGGTTAAGGCATAATCATCTGCCATGGTGGCTGCGTCCCACAACTTTGGTACCTTCTTTTCCTGCAGGTACACTTTGATGTCCTCGTGGACACACTGCTGGAATTCCTCCACCAGGATCAAGTCCCGCAATGTCTTGAAGTCTTTCCCGACTCCTTTTGACTCACACCACCGATCAAACATGTTTTCTTTCACTCTGGCAAACTCCACATGGGTCTCACTCTCCCTCTTCCTGGCATTCCTGAATTTTTGCCTGTAAGCTTCCGGAACCAACTCGTAGGCCTTGAGGATGTGCTTCTTCAGTACCTCATAATCTGCACATTGGTCCATTGGTAGCGCCGAATAAATTTCCTGAGCTTTCCCCACCAGCACACTTTGCACGAGTATGGTCCAGGCCTCCTCCGGCCAGTTTAATTGTCGAGCCACTTTGTCAAAGTGTGGGAAAAATTTCGCGACTTCTTTTTCACTGAACGGTGGAACCAGCCTCACATGTCTGCCCACATCCCAGGTTTTCTGGTTAGGTGTCGACCCCGTCAGCAAGGGTGGTGCCTCTCCCCGTTCTCTCATTAACTCCAGCTCCTTGAATTTGATTTCTTGCTGAAGCTCCATGTCACGTTCCTTTAATTCCCTTTCCGCTTTTCTCTCCTCTGCTTCGAGGTCCCTTGCAGCTCTCCTCTCCTCTGCTTTTCTCCCTTCTAACCTTTCCTGGAGTTCTCGTTCCACTCTCCTTTCCTCTGCTTGTTTCTCTTCTCTCCTCGCTTCTGCTTTCCTTTCTTCTTCTGCTCTTTCCTTTTCTGCTTTCCTTTCTTCTTCTTTTAACCTTTCCTGGAGTTCTCGTTCCACTCTCCTTTCTTCTGCTTGCTTCTCTTCTCTCCTCTCTTCTGCTTTCCTTTCTTCTTCTGCTCTTTCCTTTTCTGCTTTCCTTTCTTCTTCTGCTCTTTCCTTTTCTGCTTTCCTTTCTTCTTCTTTAATCCGTTCCTGGCTCCGTAATTGCAACTCCAGTTTCCGGAGCTCAACGTCTTCTGGTTCTTCGGGTAGCCACTCCCAGGCTAACTCGTTCCATGTTCCTAATCCCACCATAGATTGTATCACCGTGGCCTGCAACTCTGCCTTCCTCAAATTAGTTCGGACCTCCAAGTTAAAATGTTTGGCCAATTTCAAGAGGTCCGACTTTAGCAACGCTCGGAACTGTGCCTCACTCGGGGTTACCCCAAAGTTCTGTGCCACAAACGCCATGGTGCCTATCGTTAACACCTGTTAACCTTCACCCAAGACTTTACCCCAATTTCTCAAATTTTTTTTTACCAATTAATAATTAATTAATAAATTTTAATTAATAAAAAATATTATTATTTTATTATTTTATACAATTTTAAATCCCGGACGTAGACCCAATTGCGAAACCGCAAATCGTAATTTGGACGAGCCCCCAATTCTGTTACGTGGTCCCCTCGGTGAATACCTGGTCTCGGTGACCCCCGGACCGTGAGAGGAACTCCGCCAGCAAGCTGTACTATATATGCGCTTTCGCCACGCAATCCATATTAATTTCACCCAGGAGACAACTGATGTTCAAGGATATATTTCCAATGGTAATGATACCATACAATTTCAATGACACAACCACGGAGATTTTCCCCGAGCAATCAACAATACACAATCATCACCAATTCCCAATTCACAATCAATTCCTTAGGATTAAGATGGCCATCTTATACATGTGTGTCCCGGTGAGTACTCACGACACCCTTTTGGTCTCGGTCCCGCACAATGTCTCTGGGCCCCTCCTGACCAAGATGATGGTCGCCGTCGCCGCACTTGGGCGGTTGAACGAACCCCGGGTGGACGTGTTTCCACCGGGCAGGTATCGTACCAGGCACCGTGGCTGCAGCCCCTCGTGGCCACGCGAAGCGGATACGGTAGAGCAAGCCAAACCCCACGCCGCTTGCAAGGCGCGTTAGGCCCCCAACGTGCGACCCGCACGCGTCTGTTTAGACGGTGCCGCGAACGATACCAGACGCGGGGTCGATGCACGGCCCCACGTCAACTTGACGTCTCCACCGGGCCGGTACACGTCCCGGTGATTCCTCTCGCCAGACAGGCTTCGGAACGCCGCTTTTCCACGCAGCGCAAGGTCGATCCCACCTTTTGGTCGGAGCGGGGCGAGGAAGAATAATACTCGTCCTTTTTTCCTCGTGTCTTTTCCTCTTCCGTTTCCGGTCACTTCCGTTTCCGGCCACTCCCTCAGAAGGGCTCCTGACCCTCCAACCACAACAACTACACAACAACTTAATATACTACACACGGATAAGCAAAGACCTGAATGGTAATTCACATACATTCACATAAATATGTAACACTGGTGAGAGAGGTACCCACACCCAGCCAACTGGCATGGTGACAATTGAAATCACCACATATGAGGAAGAGAGAGTTGGGATGGGTCGATAGAAGTTGGTCCATATTATCAGACAGCGAGATGTAGATGGAGTCATCACTGTTTGGTGGACGGTACAACACACATGAGCGAAGGGGAAGCCATAGCCAAAGGTATTCCTGGGGGTGAGATGGAGAGAGGGCAGTGGAGGGCGAGTGAGGAAGAGTTTTTTAATAAAGATAGCAACCCCACCTCCAGGACGAGGCTCAGGTCTATCATACCGGAGGAGGGAGTAACCTGGGAGAGATACCAAGGCATCAGAGACATCATGAAGTAGGAAAGTTTCTGTTCAGCAGATCACATCTGGTTTGTCAGAAGCAACCTGTATGGAGAGATCAGACAAGTTTGAGCGAAGGCCCCGGATGTTTGAGGTCCATACCGTTAATGAAGAGGAAGGGGGAGCATCGGATACAGAACGGGGGGGGGGGGGGGGGGGAGGGGTAGGGTAAGATGTGGAAGAGGAGGAAGAGGTAGGGAGAGCTGTTGAAGGTGTGTCAGAGATTTCAGAGATTTCAGAATAGCTTGGAGAAAGGGAAGAATGGGGCGGACAAAAGGTTTGATGGAGATTGGGTGAGGCACAGTGAGGTGTTATTTGAGGAGGGGGAAGAGCGAGGCAGAAGGTTGGGGGAGATGAAGGTGAAAGTTGGAAGGGGTAAGAAGCAGGGAGGATGCTTTGAGGAGGAGGAGGAGGGGTGATAGGGGAGTCTAGGAGGGGAGGAGCGAGGGAGTGTCTCGGAGGGGAGGGGTGTGGGGGGAGTTTAGGAGGGAGGGGAGGGAAGGGGCAAGGGGGAAGATTTGAAAGGGATGGGTGATGGGGCAGATTTGGAGTGGAGGGGCAAGGGGGAATATTTGAAAGAGATGGGTGATGGGGAAGATTTGGAGGGGAGGGGTAAGGGGGTAGATTTGGAGGGGAGGGGTGATGGGGAAGTTCTGGAGGGGAGCGGGGATGGGGAAGTTTTGGAGGGAAAGGGGGATGGGGAAGATTTGGAGGGGAGGGGTGAGATTGGATTTTGAAAAGTGTACGATTCATGGGAAACGAACATTTTTTGCAAAATGAGTTTGAGACCTTCGAGTCAAAAATACGTTTGAGGACGTTGAAGGAGGGGTGGAGTTCTGGAGAGTTTAGGGAATGTAGAAAAGAGGAACTGTAAGAGATGGTATTATTTTATTTTTTTGGAATGAATAGATTTGGTGAGCAAGACAAAAGCATCCTTTTGTAGGAGAAGAAGAAAAAGGTGTTATAATAGATGACAGAAAACAGTTGTTCAGGGGAGAGATTAAACATTTTTAACCACGTGATCGTGAACAACGTGAACGAAGAACGAACGAACAAATAAGAACAACAAATAAACGAATAAGAACTGAGAAGGAAATATTTTTTTTGGGGGGGGGGGGGGGGGTTTGAGTAGAGATATTAAACAAGGAAGTATGGGGTGAACGACTGGGACGAAACAGAGAACGAAAATAATTGCAGCGCATTCGACGAACCGCTGAGAGAAAACAAAACCACAAGGTCGGAGGCTGTAGCCTAAGCCTACTAGTACTAGGCCTCAGAATACTCGACACGCATTAACCGACGATTGTGTATACATGTACGAAAAATTAACACCGAAAATTTTCCTAAAGACACGCTATAGGTACACACACCGAAAGATAGATACAGTCTCGACAAAAACACAATTGTGAAAAATTACTTAGCTTCGAAAGCGTGAGCGCATGGAACAGCTTCGAAAAGACGTGACCTCGCCGACAAAGATCTTGCGAGATTTTGATGGATCTCGCGAGATCTCGCGATATTACCCTTTAGAGCTTTGGAGGTTCAGACATACATGGCGGTGGCCATCTTGGATTTTGACGTGGCGACCCAATTTTCAATAGGGTTCTTCCTTATGGCTAGATACACCCACACACCAGATTAGACGTTAGTAGTTCTCTTATTTTTCAAGATATTCAGCTCAAGGTTCAGACATACATGGCGGCGGCCATCTTGGATTTTGACGTGGCAACCCAATTTTCCATAGGGTTCTTCCTTATGCCGAGATACACCCACACACCAGATTCGAAGGTGGTACTTCGCTTATTTTTCAAGATATTCCGCTCAAGGTTCAGACATACATGGCATCAGACATACATGGCGGCGGCCATCATGGATTTTGACGTGGGTTGCACCCACACACCAAATTCTAATGCGGTCCTTCGCTTATGCACGCCCGCACGCACGCACGGACGGACACACGGATGGAGGGGAAAACCATAGTCCCCCTTTCGCTCCGCGGTGCGACGGGGGACAATTACCCTTTAGAGCAGGGGTCAGGAACCTTTTTGACTGGGAGAGCCATAAAAGCCAAATATTTCTAAATATATTTCATTGAGAGCCATATAGTATTTTTAACGTATAATAAATTAAATGTCTTCCTTTTAATGCGACTTCTGGTGCTGCATGGTTTTGCTGATGGCCTTGTAGTCTGGTTCATACGTGGTGAGGTTGAGCTTCATGCAGGCGTTGAGGCTTCCATCAGTTAAACGTGAGCGTAGGTTGGTCTTAATGTTCCTCATATGCGAGAATGACTGCTCACATGCATATGTAGAGCCAAACATGGTCAATACGGCAATACTCACACGCTGCATTGTGTGGTATGTCACAGGAAGCTCGTTCGTTCCAAGTTTTAAGAATCAGCTGGTCTTCAGGTTGAAGATTTTTCATTTCTGTCCACTTGTGTTCCCTCGCCAGCTCTGCTCGCTGTCGCGCAAGACTTTCCAACTCTCCATTAAGTGACTTGAACTTACTCATCCACATGTCTGATGCCTTCAGGTCAGCAACTTCCAGCTCAAAGTCTCCGATAGAGACCCCGGGGATGCATGTCAGGTCGATTTTGTCCACTGCACACTCATGTGGATGAGTGATGAACTTGAAAAGACCAGTGCGCGCATGAAATTCTCCAAAACGTGCTTTGAATGACTGCAGGAGATTGGACGTAAAGCCAGCTAGCTGCTGGAGATCCAGATGTTGAGTGGAGTCACTTGCTAAGCATGCATCTCTAAATTGTTGCAGTCTTTCAAAGTGCAGAAGACGACCTGTTTCAATGTCCCTGAGAAAGACTTCCAGCTTGCTTTCAAATGCAAACACTGCTTGTTGAAGGGATGAGATTGTATTTCCAATACCTTGCATTTTCACATTGAGCTGGTTCAGATGGCCAGTTATGTCCACGAGATAGTGAAACTGCAGGAGCCAGTCAGTGTTGTCTAGCTCAGGATGCTTGACGCCTTTCATTTCAAGAAAAGTCCGGATTTCACTCAGGCAAGCTGCAAAACGGCTGAGCACCTTCCCCCTTGACAACCAACGCACGTTGCTGTGTAAAAGCAGACCAGGATAATGATTCCCAACTTCTTCTAACAGAGCTTTAAACTGGCGATCATTTAAAGCTCGGGCAACAATAAAGTTGACCACTCGAATGACCAGCGACATCACCTCACCAAGCTCCTGGCCACACGCCTGAGCGCAAAGCGCCTCCTGGTGCAGGATGCAATGAAAACTTAGGATGGCTCTCTTTTCATGTTCACGGAGAAGCGCTACAAATCCTTTGTTCTTCCCCAACATACAGGGTGCACCATCAGTACAGACAGAAATAAGTTTATCCATCGGTAGTTTTTTTTCTTTAGCAAACTCCATGAAAGACGTGAATAAATCCTCTCCTCTTGTTGTCCCTTTCATTGGCAAAACAGCCAAGCTTTCCTCACGCAGTGTGTCACCTGCAGCATACCTGGCAATTATACTGCACTGAGATAGATGGCTAACGTCTGTTGACTCATCTAACGCGAGAGAAAAGTATGTCCCGGCGTTTATGTCCTTAATTTGTGTTTCCTCGACTTGATTTGCCATCATGATGCTACGATCGTGCACAGTTCTTGCTGACAGGGGCATGTCTTTTATTCGTTTGATTATCTTGTCTTTATTTGGGAAGTCATCAAACAGTTCATTGGCCACATCAAGCATGAATGTTTTGGCATACTCGCCATCTGTGAATGGCTTTCCATTCCTTACTATTGCCAAAGCACCCGCAAAGCTAGCGGAATTCCCGTCACCTTGCTTGGTCCACACACGTAGTTGCTGCTGACTCGTCTGCACTCTCCGCTGTAACTCCTCGCATGCCCTTTTCCTGCTGTCCCCCGCTGGATATTTCGATGCAAATGAAGCATGGTGCGTATCGAAGTGCCGCTTTATATTTGACCGTTTCATCGATGCAATTTTATCATTGCATATTAGACATACCGCAGATCCTGCTCTCTCACCAAATGCAAATTCCTCTGTCCACGCAGCCTGGAATGCACGGTAATCATCGTCTTTTTTTCTTTTCGCCATCTTTTCCATTACAAGGGTTGAAGCGGATAAACTAGTTGGCTATCTGATAAAATTGATTTCTTCACCTTTACAATGACGCGGACATGCTCGCGAGCCATTGGTTCCCGACCCGACCCACGGGTGACCCGTGACCCGTGAAATTTATCTTCAAAACTAATTTCTGTTTACTTTAAAATGACACAGTATTATTAAGAAATATCACAAGTATTTTAAAATCAGTTCCAAACTGATTTTTTTATTTTTTATTTTTATTTTTTCAACTCAAAATTGTCTGGGAGCCATATGCCGTCACCGGAAGAGCCATATATGGCTCGCGAGCCATAGGTTCCCGACCGCGGCTTTAGAGCTTTTGAAGATTACCCTTTAGAACCCATTATAATTACCTTTTGGAACCCATGAGGATTACCCTTTAGAACCCATTATAATTACCCTTTAGAACCCTTGAGGATTACCATTTAGAACCCATTATAATTACCCTTTAGAGCTTTGGAAGATTACCCTTTAGAACCCATTATAATTACCTTTTGGAACCCATGAGGATTACCCTTTATAACCCATTAGAATTACCCTTTAGAACCCTTGAGGATTACCCTTTAGAACCCATTAATTAGAATTACCCTTTAGAATTAAAACGGTGGGTTAGAAAGGCTCTTCTTCTTCAGTTTTTTGATGGACATACATCCAAATATTGAAGCGGCTTCACCGCTTAAAAATTCTCACTTGTCTGTGCGCATGTACGATCGGGCCAGATTTTTTTTTTTTTATACTTGGGCTAAGGCTCGAAATAGAGCTGACATGCACGCGCACACACGCACAGACACACGCACACAGACACACAGACACACACACTCGTCCCTATAGGGACGGTGAGTGAGCTTTAGCGTGGCTCTTCCTTTTGTATGCATTTTCTACACATATCACACATCTTACACACATATCACTATACAATATACATGCTTGTCTGATATACATGCCTGTTGTTTCTGTAGACTAAGAAGAAGAACTTTGTTGGTCGAAAGCTTGTCGAAAATTAAAGATCGACCGTCCTGAAGCTACGTCCGCGTCTGATTTAATCTCGTGTGTGTGTGTGTGTGTGTGTGTGTGTGTGTGTGTGTGTGTGTGTGTGTGTGTGTGTGTGTGTGTGTGTGTGTGTGTGTGTGTGTGTGTGTGTGTGTGTGTGTGTGTGTGTGTGTGTGTGTGTGTGTGTGTGTGTGTGTGTGTGTGTGTGTGTGTGTGTGTGTGTGTGTGTGTGATGTATTGGTATATGTATGACTGTTTTTATTCACAAACAAAGCAACATCATGGACGTGATAGTCAAAAGACAGTGACTGATATGTTATAAATTTGTGAGCAGGGGTAACTGCACATATGGACCAGTGTGCATTTGTCTGTCAAACTGAATGCTTCCTTTGCTCTCTTCATTGATTTTAATGAATGAGCTGCATTTTGAAAGTAAATTAATGCTTGTAAAGTTCGTGTTCTATTACCAACTCGTCTGTACTCTCAAAGTGGGGGTTTGCCTTGCCAAGTGCAAATTGGAATGTCTCATGGTAATTGTGCTTTTTAAAATCCTTGCTGCTCACAAATTATCATGAAACGCCTCCTGAAGATTTGTTAATACGAGTAAACTCAAAATATCCTCTCCTCCTGATCTTGTCTGAACGCATGTACTGCACTCCCTTTTTGTTGATGTGAGCGAGTGCTGCTGCCTTTCTTGCATCCTTACTTCCACTCACTTTCCTGTTGCATGTGCCCACGGTTTCCCGGCAGTGGGTGGCTTGTTGTCACAATATGGCTGGTTTCTGCTTCTGGGAATCGCACTTTTGTGTGCCCTCTATTACTACTTTGAACCCCTGCTGCACTCACGGTTGGCTGCCTGGACGCAGAAGACTGAGATGCAGCATTTTTCAGGTGTGCCTTAAAAAGCAGGCTCTGTCGTAGTGATGGACATGACAGACTAATGTAAAAGGGTTGCTTAATGGAAGACGCAAATGTGTGGTGCAAACTGTGAATTGTTTGTTCTGAGTAATGTAGCAATTATTTCATTTTTAAGATCAAATTTACATCACCAGTTGGGAATAGTGGAATACTGTATAAAAGAAAACATAGTTTGTATTCATAAAGATGGTACACTGTTTCACCTTTGGTCTTCAGAAAAGTAGAATTTTTGGATCGTGGGGAATAGATATGCAGCCAGGTTAAGTACAATAACCAATTACATATACAATATATATGTATATAAACTGTTGGCCATAAAGATGGAATGTTTTTTTTTCAACAAATTTTCATCGCATCATTATTTCAATCTAAATTACCATTGGCATTTATGGTGCATATAACCACTTTTTTTTATTATTCTGTCTCTTACGCACATTTGACAGTGATTTTTATTAATTATCAGTCCTAATCGGTTGGTGTCTTGAGCGTAAAACGACAATGACTACAATAGACAGTAAATTAAGGATCATGACACATTTCTTTTTAATCTCTGTCAGTTTTCCAGATAACATTTTTTGGGGTGATTTCATGGATCAATTTGCATCACAGTAGAGTCCTTGTTGTTACTCAGTCACTAATAGCGGGTATGTCCACCCCTGGCACGAATCAGGGCGTGCAGACGTCGTGGCATGCTGTCCACTAGCTTGTTGACGACGTCAACAGGCATAGCATCCCATTCTTCCCTCAGAGCGTCGGCCAACTCCTGCAAAGTTTGAGGAATAACATCTCTGTCGTTGATGGCTCGGCCTAGGGCATCCCATGCATGCTCTATGGGGTTCATATCCGGCGAGCAAGCTGGCCATGGCAACTGCTCCACGCCCTCTGCCTCAAGGAATTCCCTTACTGCAGCGGCCCTGTGCGGTCTAGCGTTGTCGTCCTGCAGTCGGAAATTGTGTCCATACACTCGTCTTGCATGTGGAAGGCAGTGGTACTCCAAGATATCCCGGTAAACGACGGCGTTGACGTTTCCGTCCGGAACCACCAGTGGCGTTTTCCCTCCATAATGGATGCCGGCCCATATCATCACTGAACCGCCACCACCTTGAGTCGTCTCGTGGATGCAGTCATCACGAAGGTTCTCCCCGGGTAATTGACGAACTCGTTGTCTCCCATCTGTACGGTCAAGGATGTAGCGGCTCTCGTCCGTGAAGACAACATGTCGCCAGTGTCCAGGATGAAGCCTTCTGTGCTCCCTAGCCCAGCGAAGACGAGCAACTCTGTGGCGAACAGCCAGGCGTGGACATTTAGTCAACCGTCGTGCTCGGTAACCATGTTGGAGCAATCTCCGATTAACGGTTGACCGGGAAACGTGGATCCCATGATGTCTCCTCCACAAACGACGAAGACGACTCGTCGTCATTTTCCGGTTTCTGCGGCAGAGATTCAACAGTTGGCGATCATCTCGTCTCGTGGTTAATCTTGGACGTCCTGGAGGTTTCCGCGGCCACACATTCCCCGCCTCACGTTGACGTTTCAGGATCTTACAGACTGTACTGTGTGATATCCCGACGACATCTGCGATATCACTCTGTTTGTAGCCCTCCTGCCGCAATGCTACCACTCTCTCGCGTGCTGGTTCCGTTGGACCAGGCAGAGCCCAGGGAACGTCTCTACCGATTTTTCTTGCAAACGGTACAAGGAACTCGAAAAAAAACCAGCCTCGTTTAACACAGTGTTGAATCAGGGAAAGGGACAGAATATCACATGCATGGGCTTTTATAGTCCCTAACAAAATTTTTTTATTACGTAATACACATTTTTTCAATGTTATCATATCACCTGTGTAATGGGGAAACGTTATGTAATCACTCAATTACCCTTTTGTTTACACGTGGACTGTCAAATACCAAAGAAACTGTGGAATCATGTCAAAAATATTTTATTCCATCTTTATGGCCAACAGTGTATATATATATATATATATGTATATGTATATATATATATATAGATATATATATATATATGTATATGTATATGTATATATATATATATATAGATATATATATATATATGTATATGTATATGTATATATATATATATAGATATATATATATATATGTATATGTATATGTATATATATATATATATAGATATATATATATATATGTATATATATATGTATATATATATATATGTATATATATATATATGTATATATATATGTATATATATATATATGTATATATATATGTATATATATATATATGTATATATATATATATATGTATATATATATATATATGTATATATATATATATATATATATGTATATATATATGTGTATATATATATATATGTATATATGTATAATGTATATATATATCAGTTATGCGATTTCATACCATCAGTGGTGAACCGCCATTAGGGTATCCCATCCAGCTATCACTGTACCTTAATGGGAGCGATAAGCACCGTCTGCCACACGGCACATTATCTCTGGTATCCGCTCACGATATGGAATTGCCTGGATGCAGCCGGGAGTAACCAATCTAAATATAATTTCAGTTCTCCAGCTTAATGAGCGCATGCAATGACGTCACCGTCATGTACGTACGCTCTGCTCTGTCTGTGGTCGGTAACTGTGAGTTTTTCATACACGTATGACTGTATCTGAACTAAGATCAAAATTATGCTCTGTCGGATGGTTCTTCCGAGAGCTTGACAGGCTGAGCGTACGTACAGTCATGTGAAGTTTTGACGTTTTCAACATATTTCAACATACAACTATTTGATCCTCATTTCAACAATATTGATAGATAAAGGTGATATAATATAACAAATATCATGAAACATTTACATTTTGTAGTCCATTGTATAATTTAAATAAACATAAATGCAAATTTTGCATGTGGAAAAAGTAAGTACACCTTTTTTTTTTTTTTTTTTTTTTTTTTTTTTGTATACAAGATCGAGGCTCGTGAAAGAGCGAAGACCCTTGGCTCTAATAGGTGGTATTGCCCCCTTTGGCAGAAACAACCTCAAGTAGGCATTTCTTATAACTGTCTACCAGTCTCTGACATGGACTGGGAGAAATTTTTGCCCACTCCCCCATGCAGAATTCTTTCATCTGTGCGATGTTTGAGGGGTTTCTTGCATGCACAGCTCGTTTCAAATCCCCCCACACCATCTCGATGGGATTTAGATCCGGGCTTTGACTTGGCCATTCCAGAACCCTCCATTTCTTTCTTTTCAGCCATTCCTTGGTGGAGTTACTGGTATGTTTAGGGTCATTGTCATGTTGCAAGGTCCACCTTCGGTTGAGCTTCAACTTTCCAACAGATGGCCTCACATTATCCTCAAGCACCCTCTGGTACAATGAAGAATTCATAGTGGATTCTATGATGGTGAGCTGCCCAGGCCCTGATGCAGCAAAGCTGCCCCAAACCATAACATTTCCACCACCATGCTTTACAGTTGGTATCAGGTTCTTGTGGTCAAATGCTGTCTTTGGCTTTCGCCAAACATGTCTTCTGGTACTGTGGCCCAATAGCTCTACCTTTGACTCATCTGTCCAGAGCACATTGTTCCAGAAGTGCTGGTCTTTACCTAGGTGTTCATTGGCAAACTTTAGTCTTGCCCTGATGTTCTTTCTGGACAGTAAAGGTTTCCTCCTGGCACACCTCCCATGTAGATCAAATTTGTGCAGCCTCTTTCTAATGGTAGACTCGTGCACTTTGACATCAACAGTTGCAAGAGCTACCTGTAGGTCCCGTGATGACATTCTGGGGTTCTTCGAGACTTCTTTCAGCATCTTGCGGTCTGCTCTCGGGCTGAACTTGCTGGGGCAGCCTGGCCTGAACAAGTTGGCAGTTGTTTGGAATCTTCTCCACTTGTAGATGATCTTCCGGACAGTCGAATGATTGATTTCAAATTGTTTGGAGATCTTTTTAAATCCCTTCCCAGACTCGTAGGCATCTATAACCTTCTTTCTGAAGGCGTCAGAGAGCTCTTTTGATCTAGGCTTGGTGACGCCGCACACTTCAACAACAAAGAGCAAACCAAACTAAATGTCTGAGGTTTAAATAAGACAGGTTCCTCCAAGATCATCTCTAACGATGTTCTAATCATTTGCACCTGAGCTGGTGCACCTGATTCTAATTTTAGGTATTTGAAGTAGTGATAAATGTAGGGGTGTACTTACTTTTTCCCCATGCAAAATTTGCATTTATGTTTATTTAAATTATACAATGGACTACAAAATGTAAATGTTTCATGACATTTGTTATATTATATCACCTTTATCGATCAATATTGTTGAAATGAAGATCAAATAGCTGTATGTTGAAATACAGACTTGGCATTTAATATGGAATATTTTTTTTATTCTTGACTTGGGTTTACTTTCTGAACTCAGCATATCAATCTGGTGAGTTTCTTTTACGCTTCGGTGATTTCTTTGTCAAAAGAACCATGTCACTGTCTTTTGCACAAGAAGTCAATAACAGGATAATATCACAGGTGGCGTGACCAAATGTAAGGACAGGTACATTTGACGATTGGCTTCACAATCGGGTATATAAGGGTTGTTGGTTCTGTAATAGTGGAAAACAACTGCTGCACGTCTGCAAAAGTTATTGCAGCTTCCTCTGGAGATGGTCCGTCAACTTGACAATGCTGTTTGTCATGGAGTGGTGGCTTTACGAAATTCCGGCATGAAACAGCGTGCTATTGCTTGGCAGTATGGCATCACTCAAGGTCAGGTGTCAAAGATCCTGAAATGAAATGCTCAGAGGGGTGTCCCAACTCCAATACCGAGGCCAGGACGTCCCCGCAGAATCACAAGGAGAGATGATCGCCAGCTGCACCGGTTAGTCTGCAATGGCCGTACCAAGTCAGCTAATCAGCTTAGGGCTGAGTAGCAGCAACTGACAAATGTGCCTGTATCCAGAAGGCAAGTCAACCAACGACTGGTTCAAGCAGGCTTTCGTACCAGGCGTCCCCTGAGAAAGCCACGCCTGACCAGACAACACAGCCAGCGCCGATTGCAATGGGCCAGAGAGCACCGTCAATGGCAGCCAGGACACTGGAATCACGTGACCTTCAGTGACGAGTCTAGATTTCTGGTCTATCGTCAATATGGCCGCGTCCGAGTATGCAGACAAGTGCATGAAGCCAACAACGAAGATTGTATAGTGCCAAGAGTCCAAGCTGGAGGTGGTGGGGTGACCGTTTGGGCTGCTTTTCATGCAGGGGGCAAAACTGACCTGGTTGTTCTGAATGGAAACCTGAACCAGTTCAAGTACAGGGCCATTCTGGAAGAAACATTGCTTCCATTTGCTCGTGCAGCCTTTCTAGGAAACTTTGTCTTCCAAGATGACAATGCACGACCTCATCGTGCTCGCATGATCCAACACTTTCTTGTTGACCATGGTGTCGAGTATATGGAGTGGCCTGCTATGTCCCCGGAAATGAATCCGATAGAGAACTTGTGGGCAGAATTAACACGTCAAATCGACAACTTTGTCCAGCAGCCCACCACTGTGCGTGAATTGCAGCAGGCTATTGTCACTGCATGGCAAGCGATTCCTGTCCAAACCTTGGCAAATCTCGTGAACAGCATGCCTCGACGTGTACGTGCTCTCCTGAATGCTCGTGGGGGTTACACCAAGTACTGAACTGTAATTTTACTTTCCGTAATCCCAGTCATGATTTAACTTTTGTTTTTGTTGAAATTTTTTTGGCTCATGCATAAAATAAAGAGATACTTCTGGAAAACGTACAGAAGTTTAACACAGTACTGTCCGTGAATTGAGTTCGATATCCGTTTACATCACTTTCAAGGATCAATTTATTTGCTTCGACATGTCAAATGTGGTTTTTGTTTCTTTTAAAGGTCACATTAACAAAATCTAGAATAATTTCAACATAATTCCAATGAACTTTTGGTTCTAAGTCATCTTGAAAAGTAAGTTCACCCCCACAAAAAAAATATTCCATATTAAATGCCAAGTCTGTATGTTGAAAAATTCAAAACTTTACATGGGGTGTACTTACTTTTTCACGTGACTGTATATAGTGAAATCCGCTATTGAATTACGCCTTCATTAATGCTCGTTTCCATCCGTGATTTCCCGGTCTTCACTGAGGGGAATCGCACAATATATATATATATATATATATATATATATATATATATATATATATATATATATATATATATATAGATATACACACCAGTCACTTTGCGATTTCATACCATCAGTGGTGAACCGCCATTAAGGTATCCCATCCAGCTATGCTGTACCTTAATGGGAGCGATAAGTACCATTGATGGTACTTATCACTCCCATTAAGGTACATCATAGCTGAATGGGATACCTTAATGGCGGTTCACCACTGATGGTATGAAATCGCATAGTGACTGGTATATAACCGAAAGGTTTTCAGTCATAAGTGTGTGCAGGACTCGCTGCGTTGCCCTGATGAGCCCCAAAAGGGCGAAACCAGGTCGGTAACTGTGAGTTTTACATACACTTATGACAGTATCTGAACTAAGATCAAAATTCTGCTCTGTCAGAGGGTTCTCTTGAGAGCTTGACAGGCAGAGCGTATGTACATGGCAGTGACGTCATTGCATGCGCTCATTGAAAGCTGGAGAACTGAACATATTGTTGCGAATATGGAATTTGGCCTCCATATCCGCTTGTAAATATTCCCCTATTTCTCCAATACTCCCCAACTTTCCCCAATCCCCCATTCCCTAGTCCCATTGCATGTAAACAACAATCAGTAGAGCCGACCTTCCCCTTATTCCCCCATTAAATGTCGTGCCCAGGTCCACCGCACCACACGTAGACAACTTTCGGACATCTTGCTAGTTATTCTTAGTCTATGTCAGTTAAGGCCTCGTTTCCATTAATTCTGACTCTTCGTTGCACCAGAATGTGATTATATGGCATCAGTAGTGAGTTTAGGACCTTTCCCATACCTCCTTCCATCTTCTTCAACAACTATAACTACAACAACAGAGGAGATGGGGGCGTCGCGGCGGCGCGGGGGAGGATGCGTCCTCACACCGGCTCGATTAGCGCCATTGACCACGCGCTCCACGGGGTTACCACGGAGGGGCTGGCTGTCAGCTCCTCCTCAAGGGCGGAGCCTGGTAACCCCCCGCACCCAATCAGAAGGGCGGACCGATTCCATCTGGGGCGGCGCTAGCGAGCCGAGGGCGTGTCACTCCCCGCCGGATATACGTGGCGACTTACCGGAAGTAAGAAGAGATGCGCCCCCAGCTGGAGAAAGAAAGTGCCTGCGATCGCTGAGAGAGAAAGACCCGCCTGAGAAAGAACGTCGCCTCCGAGCGCTGTGACCTCCCCGCATCTTTGGACCGGACTGTACCCTGCTTTGAGCCAAGAGTGCACCTTGAGCCATCGCTACTTGCCTTTCCTTGCCATCAATCCCCGTGTGAGTCAGCCGTTGTCCCGTTTACCTGTCGTCTGTCCGGGGTTAATATAAGTGTGTCTAAGTGCCTGTCTTCCTGTGATATACCTCTAGCCCCTGTAATCTAACCTTTCCTTACGAATATAATTGAGAATCGAAACATTGGTGTCTGTCATTATAACCCAGCCGGGTGTCTTCTTTTTCTTATTGAGCCAGCGTAACGCGACTTCGTCAACGTCGAGTATAATCGGGTAATTTGTGCGGACACGACGGCCATTCCGCTCGGCCCACCTTAACATCAAAGTCGTGTCTGTAACAATTGGTTGTCAGGAGTTGGATTCGAACCTGGGACTAAATTTATTTAGCCCAAATTTTGGACACCAATTGTGTTAGTACGGTAACAATTGGTGTCGAGGAGTGAGATTCGGACCCGGGACTAAATTAGTTAGGCCCAAATTTTGGGAGGGAAAATCGAGCCGGAGCGCGTACGGCGCTCGACAAAATCGATCCGGAGCGCGGTCCCGCGGTTACTGCGCTCGCCGAAATTATAACGAAAAAAAATAAATTTGGATTTGTTTTACGAAACTCGAATTTTGCAAGTCGCGCTATGGCGGATCAAGACGGCTGGGGTCCGGTAGGGGAGAGTGAAGCAGGGTCGGTCCAGGACCAAAGTGAGACACGTGAGGAGAGCGAAACACGGGGGTAGCAGACGCGCGAAATGGCGCCTCGCTGGTCACCGCGCCGGCGACCGTGACAGCGCCCCTGGTGGATTTGGACTTGTTTTTTTTGCAAATAAAGGCCCTTATGGCCCAGAGTAACGAGCGAATGGAAAAGAATAGTGAGCAATTGGGAGACCAAATTAGAGGTTTGAAAAGCAGTATGGGAGTAATGGGAAACGAAATGGGGGTAATGGGGAACCGGATGGATGCTCAGGGTGAGCGATTGGAGGGCCAAATGGGGGCCAATAGCCAACGGTTAGAACAAAGAATGGGGTCCAATAGCGAGAAATTGAGGGAGGACATGGGGGCGCAGATCGGAGGGTTAGGGAGTAGAATAGAGGGATTAGACAATAGATTAGGGGAAATACAGGAGGGGTTAACGGGGGTAGAAAACAGAATGGCCGCTCAAGAGAATCAGATAGAGGGAGTGAAAAATGGGTTAGAGGGGTTAGAAAACAGGATGGAAGGCAAATTGAGGGACATGAGGGACCAAGCGGAAAGGGAAGTTAACCAAATGGGGCAGCAGATAGAAGGGGTCAGAATGGGGGTAGAAACGAAATTGGATGCTCACAGGGAGGAAATGGAGCAGATGAGGGTGGCATCTGGGCAGGAGATGCAGGTGATGAGTGAGGAGGTCGGAGGAGTGCGCGAGGAGGTGAGGCACTGTGAGGAGCACATGGAAAAGGAGGTGAGAAAGGGGACTGTAAAGTTACAAGGGGGCATAGAGGACCTGACGCAGGAGGTGGAGCAGCTGACGGTGGGACAGACGGAGTTAGTGGAGCAGGTTCAAAGGAACACTGCGGTATTAGGAGGTTTAAAGGCGACACAGAAAGAACTAAAAGATGACTTGGTAGCGACGAAGAGGGAATGTCAGATGGTACGTGAGGGACTGACGGCGAGGTTGGACGAGGTGGTAGAGGTAATGGAGACGAAGGACCGGCAGGTGAGGACGCACCTGGAAACGGTCAAGGTAGCCTTGGAGGACGAGCTTGAGGAGACGTACCGGGGAATAAAAGAGGTGAGGCACAAATTAGAAGAAGTGGAAGAAGGGGTGAGCGAAATTAAGAAGCGACGGAGAGGGGATAACAAAGAGATAAAAGAGGAGATAAAAGAATTGGTCCAAAGTCTGTGTTTGGATCGTGATGTGCTCATTAACCGAATGAGGGATTCGCAGGTGATGGAGGAGAAGCGAAGAGGAAGAGGACCCGGTGTAAGTGGTGACCAATATGGTCGTGCGTATGATGCGCCAGGGGATTTAAGGAGCTTGGGGGTCAAGATAGACCCGGGTGTTCGTGAGAGGCCGTTGGTGAAGTGTGCGACAGGTCTGGTGTGCGAAAGAGGAGGGGTGCAAGAAAGTCCGACTCTGGGGTGTGTGAGGAAAAAGTGCGTGCCAAGGAGTGAGTGTGCTGGCGAGAGTGAGTCGGTCGTAGCGTGTGTGCGAGGGAGCACGTGGAAGCGCGGTGTGGTGAGTGTTACAGAGGGTGTGACTGGAGAGTGTGCGCAGGAGTGTGCGCGAGAAAGGTGTGTGACGGACAGGTGCATGAGGAAAGAGTGCGCTGTCAGAAGTAAGGAAGAGTGTCCACCTGTGGTGAGTGTTACAGAGGGTGTAACGGGAGAGTGTGCGCGAGAAAGGTGTGTGACGGACAGGTGCATGGGGAAAGAGTGTGCTGTCAAGAGTAAGGGTGAGTGCGTTGTCAAGAATGGAGGTGAGAGTAGTGAGAGTGACAAGGAGAGTGAGTTGGTTGTGACAGGTGAGCGAGGATGTACACCTGGGATGGAAGGATGCACACCTGGAATGGTAGAGCGTGAGTGGGAATGCACGCTGGAATTGGTAGTGAGGCACGTGGTTGGGTGTGCGAATGAGGGCACACCTGTGATTGTCACAGAGGAGGTGACCGAGAAAGGGGCGCGAAGAGGTGTATTGGTGAGGTGTGCTACCAACGAATGTGTGCCAAGGTGTTCGGTGGTCAGGTGTGTGACCAAGGCTGTGAGTGGAATGGGTGTGCCTGGGTGTGTAAGGAACGGTACAAGGAGAATGGGAACAGCTGCATGTATGAGCAAGAAAGGGGTAGCGTATGCATGTAAGCATTCAGGTGAAGCATCGACGGTGACCGGGTTAAAGGTTAGGTCGACTTTTAGCCGAAGCGGGCCCTCGGTGCGTGCCGGGTTTCGCGTGCCGCGAGAACCAGCGGGGATCCGAGCCACGGCGGGTTCGAAAGGACCGCCGTGCGCGACCCACGCTGGGCCTCGCTTTGAACGGCCGCGTCTGTGCTCCAATAAGCGGAGCGGGCGGCCCGATAGAAAGAGTCGTCATGGCGACCACTTTCTGTTGAGGCATTCCGGCAGGTCGAGATCGAGCCATGGGATGGCTCCGTGCCGAGATGGTGCGTGGGATCTCGGCCCGGGTAAGCCCCCTTCTTTGCACCAAGCGCCGGACGCATCCAGCCGCCAGCACAAAATAATTCGCATTCATGGCTTGGCTGTACGAAGCCGGGCTGTAGATGTGAATTGGCGCACCGAGAGTACCTAATAAGTAGACGGGTGATGGTGATAGTGATAGTAGTGATTTGATACAAAATTTAGAAAAGTGAATAGAATTGGCACTAAATGGAAAATTTTTGATTGTTGGATTTGGACGAGCAAAATTGATAGTGAAAGACCCCCGATGTGGTGGGATGGCAAATCCACCATCCTTCCCATGGGGGGCAAAGGAGCAATAGCTTATGGGGTTGATGGCAGTGAAAACTAGCCCGGGTGGGTTAGGATATTGTGTGTAGGGATCTAGCGAAGATGACATTAGGTAACGTTAAGTTTAGTTAGTGACTGATACCTGTAGTGGGGACGCAGGTAGATTAGTATGGATGATAATGACGTGGGAGCGCAATAGTTTAAAGGGACGACTGGGAAGCGCAAGTTTCAGAAGGGAGTAGTTAGCTGAGATGATGCTGTGTGTGTGAGAATTGAACAGGTGTGATTGCACAGGTGTGCAACTGGACAGGTGTGTGGAGCAGTGTATGAGTAGTGAGTGTTGTGGATCAGCGCGAATGCGCTTGGGGAGAGAAGGGTGCAGGTGGCACCAGGTGTGAGAGCACAGGTGTGCAAGTACAGGTGTGTGGAGAGAGTTGGAGTAAGTGGTACGGAGTGGTGTGCATGGTGCGAAGGTGTGGATGGGGGAAGAGTGGACCCCCTTTCACGAGTACCCGGGGCGGGTAGTGTAAGTGTTAGGTAGAGGGTACAGG
Source organism: Myxine glutinosa (assembly GCF_964187855.1). Classification (NCBI taxonomy): domain Eukaryota; kingdom Metazoa; phylum Chordata; class Myxini; order Myxiniformes; family Myxinidae; genus Myxine; species Myxine glutinosa. Next base: position 45,466,844 of record NC_136270.1, read on the forward strand.
TAAATTGTGGTTGGATATTGGCACTTGTGGTGCGGTTGCAGAATGGTATTGTGGATGGGTGCATTAGTGTCGTGGAAATGGCTGGGCGTGTAGCCTGTTAGTGCGTGTAGTTGGTTGGGCACTCCACCACTGTGAGGATGTCGGCCAGGTGAGGCCGCAGGTGGGCTCTGGGAGCCGGTAGAGTTGTGGATGGGGCCCGAGGATCCGGAGGACGGACCCGGGTAGCCCAGTGCCAGAGAGGGCACCGAGTGGGGAGAGTGCCAGAGGGCCTTCCCCAGGTAGTTAGGTTAAGGCAAGGAGCAGGTAAGCTCGGAGGCAACTGCAGTGGTGGAGGTGTGCAGGTGGGTAGACCCACTGGGAGAGGTACACGCCGCAGCCCAGAAATTGTGCGAGGGCACCGGGAGATGAATCGGGGGAGTGAGACCCCAAATTGAAGCGCACCACAGTTTGGCCAATGGGAATTGGTTTTTAGAACCCATAGTGTAAGAGGGCCAATGGTTTGGCCGGAGAAAGACCCCGGGTAGTGTAAAGTTGTTAAAGTCATTTAGGAAATAGTTAGGATTGATGAACCTGTCGCACCATACGCAGCCACTTACCTGTGGTGATGATGATGACTCCACACCTGTGTTTGCTTTGTTTTGTGCAGAAGTAAGAATTGCTGTGAGGATGTGTGAGACGCATCACGACGTGGATGAGACATTGGGGTGATTCCATCTCTCCCTCCCTAGGAGGGACTGATGATGAATTGGTAATGGCAAATTTTGATGTTCAGTTGGAGATGGCAAATTTTAATGAGAGTTGAGAATGGCAAATTTGATTGGTTAGGAGGGAGAGAAGACGAATTTGGTATATGGGAGGAACAGGGAAGACAGTAGGGATGTTTGTTGATTTGTAAAGTAGATGTTTATGGGTAGTGTTGTGTTTTGTGGATACAGTAAGGGGTAAGGGAGGGGCCATGTAGGTTACCTGGTGGGGGGGGGGGCGTACGATAGGAACGTACCTGTCTCACCTGGTTCCCATGTGCCCCCAGTGTGCATTACCTTATATTGCGTGCACTTTTGCGCCCTTACCACCTTACTCACTTGTTTCTTCTTTTGTCTCCCACCTCCGAGGATCTGGCTTTGGGGTAGAGAGAGAGGAGAGAGAGGTGCTGGCTACGCAGTTGTGGGCCTGCACTTTCGCTGTTCGCTGCCTGGATCGGTACACCATATGGACCGCAATGTTTGTGGCCACCCACAATGGACCGCAGTTCGTTTGCGGCCAAGCACCACCCGTTGATGGACCTATGGGTCAACGTGGCACCTATGTCATAAAGGTGAACCACTGTTAATTAACACCACTGAAGGCCACACGAAGAGCAAGAGACACCTGCAGGGTTAGGGGTTGTCGAATTTATTTTTATTCCAATGAACAATGGTGACTGCACCGATTGGTGGTGGGGTGGTGCTTTTGATGCTGGGATGGGGTGCTCTGCACGTTATTAAAGGCCGTCGGCCACAGAGCACTCATGGGTTGGTGTATCGATGCTGGCAAGCGCGCTCTCTCTATGCATAACATCTGCATGTGTTCCTCCAAAGACAGGTCCTGGATCGTAGTGTAGATATCAGCGTAATCTTGTAAATAATGCTCCCTACCGGCTGTATGTGTAGTTTGAGAATTCTTTCCGCAATTCGGTTATCCTGTGGGTGTGTTTCTGTGAGGAGAAGGGTGCAACGTCGCAGGGGGACATATTTACTCATTTGTGAACATCTGTAAAACTGTCGCACTCAGGGTAGAGTTAATAGTAGAGGGACTACATCTGAGTGCCACACTAAACTAGGTAAAAATTTATCGGGTCGGGACGCCCCGAGGGTAGAGAAGGGTGCAATGTTGCGAATATGGAATTTGGCCTCCATATCCGCTTGTAAATATTCCCCTATTTCTCCAATACTCCCCAACTTTCCCCAATCCCCCATTCCCTAGTCCCATTGCATGTAAACAACAATCAGTAGAGCCGACCTTCCCCTTATTCCCCCATTAAATGTCGTGCCCAGGTCCACCGCACCACACGTAGACAACTTTCGGACATCTTGCTAGTTATTCTTAGTCTATGTCAGTTAAGGCCTCGTTTCCATTAATTCTGACTCTTCGTTGCACCAGAATGTGATTATATGGCATCAGTAGTGAGTTTAGGACCTTTCCCATACCTCCTTCCATCTTCTTCAACAACTATAACTACAACAACAGAGGAGATGGGGGCGTCGCGGCGGCGCGGGGGAGGATGCGTCCTCACACCGGCTCGATTAGCGCCATTGACCACGCGCTCCACGGGGTTACCACGGAGGGGCTGGCTGTCAGCTCCTCCTCAAGGGCGGAGCCTGGTAACCCCCCGCACCCAATCAGAAGGGCGGACCGATTCCATCTGGGGCGGCGCTAGCGAGCCGAGGGCGTGTCACTCCCCGCCGGATATACGTGGCGACTTACCGGAAGTAAGAAGAGATGCGCCCCCAGCTGGAGAAAGAAAGTGCCTGCGATCGCTGAGAGAGAAAGACCCGCCTGAGAAAGAACGTCGCCTCCGAGCGCTGTGACCTCCCCGCATCTTTGGACCGGACTGTACCCTGCTTTGAGCCAAGAGTGCACCTTGAGCCATCGCTACTTGCCTTTCCTTGCCATCAATCCCCGTGTGAGTCAGCCGTTGTCCCGTTTACCTGTCGTCTGTCCGGGGTTAATATAAGTGTGTCTAAGTGCCTGTCTTCCTGTGATATACCTCTAGCCCCTGTAATCTAACCTTTCCTTACGAATATAATTGAGAATCGAAACATTGGTGTCTGTCATTATAACCCAGCCGGGTGTCTTCTTTTTCTTATTGAGCCAGCGTAACGCGACTTCGTCAACGTCGAGTATAATCGGGTAATTTGTGCGGACACGACGGCCATTCCGCTCGGCCCACCTTAACATCAAAGTCGTGTCTGTAACAATATATTTGGAACATATATATATATCCCGGTATCCTTCACGGAGAGTAGGCAAACTATCCGCAGGCACCCAAATGGCTAAATTCCAAATTCCTGCTCTAACCTCCAGAGAGTGTTGCATCAGGGGCACAGCAGCGTCCTCAGCCAGTTATGCTACCCGCAGTCATGTCCTGCCTATGAAGAAGAAGCATCTGGAAACTGGATTAGTCTCAGTTGAATTGTCATCATACTTTAACGTACGATCAGATTGTCAGTTTTTAAAAAAGGAAAAAGGGGGGTCAGGGATGGGGTAAGCTGCCTGCCCCATCTGGTGTGCTCTGTATGTGACTTAATGCCCTCAGAACAACTTGCAATAGACACTAAAATGTTATCGATGAAATGGCCTAAATATGGTAAGAAAAGTTGGTTGTTCCATACATTTGTGATGTGACAAAAAAAGTACAAACGCCAAACATGCACTTGCTTGCTTTACTGTCTGTACAATGAGGCAGGGCCGGGGTGTTGTGAGATGTGCAAGGTTTGGGTGCAGCAAGACCTACAGGGCAAGGCTGTGGTGCGGTGAGATGCACAGTGCAGGGCTGAGGTGTGGTGAGATTGCAGGGAAAGGCTGAGGTGTGGTGAGATTGCAGGGAAAGGCTGAGGTGTGGTGAGATGCGCAGGGCAAGGCTGGGGTGCGGTGAGACATGCAGGGCAAGGCTGGGGTGCGGTGAGTTGCGCAGGGCAAGGCTGGGGTGCAGTGAGACGCACGTGGCATAGTGGGGGTACGGCAAGACCTGCAGGGTAAGACTGGGGTATGGTGAGACGCGCGGGGCAAGGTTGGTGTAAAATGTGATGTCTTGTGCAAGTTGAGGACTTTGTGAGACATGGGCTTCACTGAAAATTGTTGAATCCTTTCAATGTTGAAAAGTAAAACCACCAACCTTTTAAACCAGATACTCTACGACCTACGCTATGAAATCGTCCACTTTGGAAATGGCTGTCACACCTCAAGGTTGAGATGCTCACCGTTAATTGGGCTTTGTCTCCCTGTACCCCACACTCTACCTTGTGTACTCGATACCTGGGCAGACCCTGACACTGTGCAGAAACGACATGAAGCCATGCACACTTCACGCATGCAGATGCAGCAACAGATGGATGCAGCTTCCGTGCTCTTTATGGAGAAACAGAAAAAGGTTTGCTGTAAATGGATTTTTATAGGGTGGTGGCTTTTGGTGGTGGATTCCGTTTAGTCAAATGAATGTTTTTTTGGAGTGAGACAATCATTATATTTTCTTCTGAGTTGCGTAAGATTAACTGCACTCATTTTTATATTGCATTAATCATTTGATTCGTTGACCTTTTGTTTGAATTAAGCAATATGAAGGTATGTGGAAAAAAGGGTAATTTGCACTTAATTTGTACCAAAAATAACGAAAGGTGGATTGATTTGTAAGACTTATCCATTCGTTCATTTGCTTAGCGGTTAGGGTGCCGGCTTGGGATCCCAGGATCCTGGGTTCAAATCCCGGTCAATCGCTGAATTAACGCCAGGGGAGTTGACTCAGCCTGTCATCCTTCCGAGGTCGGCAAATTGAGTACCAGTTCACTGGTAATTTCCTGCGTGTCGCAAGAGGCGACTAACAGCGTTGGCGGCAGGAAGAGCATCCGGCCATAAAACATTGCTTCAAAAAAAGGGGACCACGGTGCCCGAAAAAGGGGACCACGGTGCCAAAAAAAGGCCAACCCCAGCTCTTCGGGGAAAAATGGCCTCGAAAGGTGGTTCCTATCCATTCGTTCATTTCCTGTGCGGCCTACAGCTGCAGTTTTGCATCATTGCTGGGATTGCGGCTGCGTCGCTGTTGCAGTGCCCCTTGTAGGTTAGAGCAGCAATTTATTCCAGGATGCCGGCGATAGCTCGTCCACTCTTCTTGAAGGACACTGTGGGATCTTTAACATCCGGCGGATGGGATGCCCAGTTTAACGTCCCTTGGATGGCACGCTCCCTATGAAACACTGGAATGGCAGTTTATAGCTGGGCCGAGATTCAAACCCAGACTAGACAGCTTAGAGGAGAGTGTGCGTACCTCTAGACTAGGTTATCCTGCCGGCCTATTATAGGATGAAACGAGTATGGAATGTGATGACACGAATGGAAAACATATAATCATTTGCTGATAAGTTTTTGAAATGGAATCATTTTTTCAAGTTAGTTTTTCATTCCAGGCCATTGTGTATATTGCCTTTAATATTTCTTTTTAACACGGCAAGCAGTTTAACCAACTGGTATTTTGCTTCAAATGCAGGTGTGGTATTGCTATTTTTATACGTGCGTACACCTGCATTCTGTTCACTTTGATATTTATGACGGACGCCTGCAGCGTGAAGAGGAAATGCGTCGGGAGAAGATCCTTGCATGGGAAAGATCCCAGGAGGGAAAGAGCCACAGAGGACAGGCCAAGCTGTCTCGGGTGAGTGTGCTTCTCCTGATCTGTTAAAGGAAACTCCTAACGGTGTTTTCCTTGCAGACACCACATTCTGTTTAGACATTATTCCACCTTTGTTTGAAGCTTAACCCTAGCTTCAGACATAATTTGGTCATGTGCGTCGGAAGCTGAGACCATTGGTAACTTTGAAGACTATTGCACACTGGATTGAAACTTTTTTCCTTTTATTTTCATCTTCCCTTCCTTAGGCTGAGGCTGCCGAGGCTTCTGCGTCCACGGTTCCCAAGCCCCAGAAACAGCCGCTGCGCAGCAAGGGTAATGCTATTTTTAGAGCTTCCGTGTTTGTGTCTATTGGTTAATTAGTTTTCGGTGGATAATTATCTGGGACACAATAAAATCATATGAACTTGGCCTATGTTGACCTCAAAAAGAATTGGTGGTTGAATTCAGTGACATGATATGCAAATCCGCTTCAAATTTCAAGTCGATCGAATGAAAATTGAGAATTTTAGAAACTTGACCTAAGTTGTTTACCTTTGGCCTATGTTGACATTTTGACCTCAAAAGCAATCGGCTTCTTGTGACCAACTCTACCAGGTGGTGTAGTTTCATGAAGATTGGAGTAGAAATGTAACCTGTAGGCTGTTTACATACAAACAAACAGACAAACAAGAAAGATGTCGTGCAGAGCACGATACTTAGGAAATCCATAAAACAAATTTGACCTTTAAAATAATTGGTGGTTGAATTCAATGACCAAATATGCAAATCCTCTTCAAATGTTAAGACAATAGGATGAAAATTAAGAATTTTATAAATTCGACAAAGTTGTTGACCTTTGGCCTATGTTGACCTTTTGACCTCAAAAACAATAGGCTTCTTTCTTACGACCAACTCTGCAATTTGGTGAAGTTGCATGAAGATGTGTTTAAAATTGTGACATGTAGGCGATTGACTTACAAACAGACAGACAGACAAACAGACTAGAAATCGGTCAGAGACCGAGGACTTGCCGGAATGTACTTTTTTATTGACCTCGAGTTTGACCTTTCAAGGTCACTCAAGGTCAAAGGTCATGGTGCCAAATGAAATGTTGTATGTGACTTCCTATATGTCAGTAACAGTAAGTGTATGCATATCTCTTGTACTTTTAGAGTTATAGTGGTTTGAAATATATTTTAAATGAAAACTCGACCCCCCTGATTTCACGTTTTGGGTGACCTTGAGCTTGACCTTGGGCCGCGAGAGTTAAAAATTGGGCACAGTCTATACCAGGGCAAAGCAAATATGTGTGTAAAGTATGGCGATGCTCTGTGCAACGATGTAGACGTAGTACTGCGCACAGACACAGACAGACCAGACCAGACCAGACCAACCTATATACTTGTGAAACTTCGATTATGCAAGCAGCAAACAGACAACTTGTCCACCAAATTTCATCCAAATATCCAAATCCATCCATAACCTTTCGAGATATCCTGCTCAAAGACAGACAGAAAGAAAGGGGGAAAATGTAACCTCTGTCCACCTTTGGTGCAGGTAAGAAATCCAAGATTATCGAGTGAGTGCACGGAATTATAGCCGTGTAATGAATCATCTGTTTTGGATTCAAAAATAGGAGGGCGCTTCAAATTAGACGTGGACTTTATTTTAGTAAACAGAAACTTTAGCTCGTCAAGGAGCTCAACGGCAGAGGGCAGCAGATTCCCAGACTGACACGGTATAAACCAAGATGCACACTACTAGGAATTTTAGGAAAGAAGTTAATTTTATAAAGGTGGATTTGGGGTGTATTAACGGGGGTAGAAAAGATCAAAGTTTTGGATGGGGGGAGTAAGAGATGGTGGTGAACAGCTGTTTTGAAGACCTAGAAGGAGGAGTGGGATTGAAAAGAGTGGGGGAGTTTGTTCCAGAGGTGGGAAAAAGAGGTAAAATATACAGAGAATTTTCCCTTCCCAACCTATTTTTTATGACTCATCCACTAATGTGTGACGTCTTCTCCCTGTTCCACTTTGATACTGTCAGTCTGGGAATCTGCTGCCCTCTGCCGTTGAGCTCCTTGACGAGCTAAAGTTTCTGTTTACTAAAATAAAGCCCACGTCTAATTTGAAGCGCCCTCCTATTTTTGAATCCAAAACAGATGATTCATTACGCGGTTATAATTCCGTGCCCTCACTCGATAATCTTGGATTTCTTACCTGCACCACCACAGGTGGACAGAGGTTACGTTTTCACCCCTTTCATTCTGTCGGTTTGTCTTTGAGCAGGATATCTCCAAAAGTTATGGACAGATTCAGATGAAATTTGGGAGAGAGGTTGTCTGTTATTTGCGAAATTGAAGATTCACAACTATATAGGTTGGTCTGGTCTGTCTGTCTGTTTGTCTGCCCATTTGTCTGTCTTTTTCTGTTTGTCTGCCCGTTTGTGTGTCAATCGCCTACAGGTCACAATTTTAAACAGAGCTTCACGAAACTTCACCAAATGGTAGAGTTGGTCCTAAGGAAGAACTTATTATTTTTGAGGTCAAAAGGTTAACATAAGCCAAAGGTCACCAACTTCGTCTTGTGCATCCTGCAGGAATATTATGGGGAGACCCGATGTTGTAAAAATAGTTGTAAATCTAACGACGGATTTAACCCGATAGTTGTAAAAAAAAAACACGATGTTGAACATGTCCTTGACCATTTCTCGGACATGAATTTACTGATCTTGTTAAAACTTGGTGAACAGATAATGAATGATGGATTACACTTGCATGCCATTTATTTTCGAGATCAGATCCAAGATGGCCGACTGGCGGCCATTTTGTTACTTAAACATGTCCCCAACCATTTGCCGGACATGCATGAACCGATTTTGTTCAAACTTGCCACAAAGACTACACGTGTGAGGATACATATGCAGAATATTGTTATCTTTGTAGGGGGTAGGCAGTGATTACCTTAGTCCAGGTAGAATTGCATAGGTGGTGTGCTCTGACTGTCGTGAAGAAGAAGAAACCCATTGTATCATAAATAGGAAATTCGTTTAGACAGGATGTCGTGTAAGCGCATATCTTCGTTCCCATCACGAGGGGTCGGGTCATGTTAATTCGTTAGGGATTATGGGTAATTAATCCCCCGTATGTAATGGCCTCTGTTATTTTTCCTCTGTTTCTTATGACATGCAGCACACACACAAACTCAAAGCCAGGCAATCGCGCATTTATAACACGAAATAAAAGCGGCCGGAACAACACAAGCAGGCAGGTCCGTAAGGCCACGCCCCGAAGAAGAGTGATCTGGGATTGATTGGAGCAAGGACTGCTAAGATGGGACTATGGGATTGGTGGAACAGGCACTGATGACGTTAGAGCTTTGAGTATAAAAGAACGCTTTTCCCGACATTTTGGCCTCGAGCGAGGGACGTTCATAGAGACACCACGATTTTATTTCTCTTGGCCCTCTCTCGTTTTCTGGGTTTGGTGGCGAGCGGTCGTCTCCCCGAAATTTTTTCTTCTTGACTTCCTCGTATCTTCTGGATTTGGCGGTGAACGGTCATGATTGGATATCTCGCTCTGCTTCGGGAGTTCACGGCGAGTGGTCGGAGTTCAAAGCGCTCCTGCCCGAGGGGAATTCTTTGACGAGCACATTAACATTTTGTAGCACTCTTGCGCCGGGGACATTGGAAGTCGGGACGATCGGAAGGACGAGCGTGGCTGAGTGAACGAGGGTGCGCGGAGGCCTTTTTCCCACCAGGGCCGGTGCTGCGTCCGAATTGCACGCTCGGGGCCTGGACAATTCCTGACGAGGTTCAAGAGCAGCTCGGATCTAAGTGCCCACGAAACAAACACATTTTTTACTTTTGTTCTTTTATATTTCCCTTTGTCTGTATACGGATCTGTATACGGATCTGTGTGGGGACGTCCTATTTAGGAATCGTAGTTTTACAGTATTTTATTTTGTTACCGGCATTCTTCAATAAAGCTGGTATTTTTGTACATCGTAATTCCGTGTCGGGTTTGAGTTGATTATCCAGGTGTGAAGACGACCAGTGGACCCCTGAAGCTCGCGGCTCTTCCCCCACTCCTCTCCCCCCCCCCAACCCCCACACAGGGGCTGTGCCATTTACTGTCTTTACCTCCTTGTTGGGATTGGTTTCCAACACCATAAAGACATTTTCTCTGTTATAAACAAGAGTGCATGTCAATTTCAAGCTCTGTTTAAATTATTATATTTCTTTCCAATTTTATTGAGATATTGAATGATTGCAATTTACAAAACTATGGCGGTTCTTTTATTTTCTATTTTAGAAATCGATGTTTGTGCAAAAGCTCGAAGACACTTTATTGATTCCTCATTGATCCAGAGTGAATGTTTGATTGCCGACTCTCCGTGGCAGATCGCAAACCTCTAGACGGTAGCAGTGGAAGCAGTTGTGGCTGGAGACAAGGTCGGCGTGGCCCGACCACGGGTGGTGGATGACGGTAGATTCCCACCGCTTACGTATGACCTCCGGCCTCCGATCTCAAGCCTAAGGCAAAACTCGGGATGGGTGGTGCCGGAGCAATCGTGCCGGTGGAGCAAATCTTTCCTGGAGTCTTGCAACGCAACTATCACGGATAGTTTTATGACGCTCTCTCTACAAAGGGCCACAGTCCCATGGATGGAGCCGACGCTGACGCTTTTCTTCCGGGTGAATTTTATATTTCTTCAGTAATGTTAACGTTGATGTGATCTCGTTGGGTATACTTCTCATGCTGCTGCAGATTTTGGGGTACATTTATACATCAATCATCCGCTGAAATGCTGATCACTTTCTCGACTATTTTGCTTTTTGTAATCAGGGTTCGTATGATCTTTTGTGGAAATGAGATTATGATGACATCTAGCTTATTCAGTTTACCTTTTTCTGTTTTAACGATGCGTTTTGCGTGCGTTCCTGATATGAAGCTTACTTTGCGAATCTTTAGTTTCCCACAATTTGTACATGTCCGGAAGTGTTTTAGAGGTTATATTATGCAACAAAATGAGTGTAAATGCACAAAGTGAAAGTCGAGAATAAAATAAAACATTTTATGGTGTGTGTGTGTGCGTGCGTGCGTGCGTGTGCGCGTGGTTTGATACAGAAGTAAAACCGAATACATCAGACATGCTAAACGTATCTCAACCTGGGTTTGTGTGGATCTGCACGAGGGAGTTTCATAAGACAGGCCTATTTAAGATGTGAAACATTTTCCCTTGAGGCCTCACTGGCGTTTGTAGTTACTAACTTTTTTAATTCACTTCATTTCCCTACTGACTGTAAAGAAACAAAAATCGATGTCACAAAGATGGGCGTGCAACGATCTTGATCCTCATTTCCGTTTCACTGGTGTTCGGGAGCCATATCACATCCGGATTGAGCCGGATCTCACGGGAAGACGAATAATGAGACACAAAACTGATGCAGGAAAGAAACATGTAACACGATGGGCTGTTAGGGATTAGAACTACAATATGGAAGGGAATTCCTTCTACGTAATGCATACGCAAAGACCAACTTACTATAATTCACCAAATGTCTGTCTGTCCGTCCGTCCGTTCCCAGGTACCGCAAAAACGGCTGAACCGATCACAACAAAGTTTTGGGTGGGTAATCCTGGGACCCCCTGGAGAAAAATAGACCATATTTTTTTCCAATTTTTCCAATTTTCCAGTTTTTCCAAACACGATGGAATAATATTTGCCGACATGAACAGTGATGTGGCTTTTATTGAAATTCTACAAATACTGTTTCGATTTTGATGATTTGCGTGTGATGTGATTTAACGGATGTTTACATAAATCGTTTAAAATAAAAAAAATCCTTCAATTTCTGATATTTTGCCTTTTCATTTGGGCCTCACAATTGAAGCCCCGCCCCTAGGGCGGGTACCGTTGCTAGTTCATATAATACATAAGTAATATCTATTCACATGCTACGATACGCTTAACTAAACTGAGAGGTATTACTGAATATTGATTCGTATTTAATAGTCAGAACGTACAAATCATTTTTACATGATACACAGGATGTTGTGTTGGTGCGGCCCACGTATCAAATCGAGAGCTGCAAGTAGAGAGGTTGCTGCATGTAATGGTATTGGGTTTACTTGTCAGCACCTTATGCTGCACTTGTATGAATGAATTATTGGAGACCACTACTATTTACGGAGCAGCTAGGAGTTTGAAAAGCCGTTTCAAGGCTACAACCAATCCTGAACGGGTCACCACTCCGACACGGGATACTCGCCAGTGTGGCTGGAATTTGGCCAGGGTGCTGGGATAACTCGCTTCTTCTTCACCGGGGTCTTTAACATACGCCAACGCCTCCAGCATTGGCAAGCAGGTCCCTGCATTGGAAAACTTATCCTCCTTCCGGTGGACGGTGTACACACCAGCCCTGGATATGAAACATCAGGTGTGCAGCTTGTAGCTAGGCCAAGATTCAAACCCAGGCTGGAGAGCTTCAAGATTGAATATCCCACCCAATTCCTCTTTTATTGGGTGATAAGTTTTCATCCTGTCAATTGTGCAATCTCACTGCTCTCTTTGCTTTTTGTTTGAGTAAAAACTGCCAATGGGAAACGTGATGATGAATAGTCTAAAGTTGGGCACAGCTGCTTCATCTTCAACACCAAAGGAATCTCTTTGCCACGTTTAGAAATGCTATTACTGGAAAGCAGCTGCAGCTCATTACTTTTCCCCAGATATTTGATTTCTCAAGATGCTCACAATCCCATGTTTTCCTTGGTAGCACTTTCCCCTTTAGCATATCCTTGAACCAAATTTTATTTCCCATTTTATCTAATGAATTATCCCAGGGTTTATTCCAAATAAAATAAACAACCTTTCTTTTATTACTTCTCGTCCTTACTCTGGTGGTTCTGGTTTGTATCTGGTTCTAGAAAAGCAACAACCAGGTGTAGCCCTTAAGGTGTGTTGAAACAGTCGTGTCCCCAGATTCTAGCACAAGTGGAACTTTCAGAATTATCAAATCTGAATTCATGAGATTATTCACCGGCCACGACGTCCTTGTGCGCCATGTTGTTACAACGGCCTTGGTCACAGAAATGGCGAGTGCAGGAGCCTCATCAAACGACTATTGTGACATCACACTCACAAGGTAATTGTGACACAGATAAAGCAACTTCGTCCATTTATGCCTGTGCTGTGTCGTTTTGTTTATTTTTTGGATACAAAATCAAGTCTGGTGGACGAGCTGGAACACAGAAGGGATCCGGATGCAAAGGAACAGAAAGGGGACGGCAGAAAGAGAAGGGATAAACAGCAACAGCAGGGCCGAGGGACCAAATAGGGGGAGATGGGTAAACAACGGATGCGGGTAAGAATGAGGGGGTAGATGAGAGCGCAGGCAATACACATAATGGATACAAAAGGAAACTCTCAGGAAGGATAAAAAACTAGGAATTTTGGGAATGGGGGGCTTGGGAGTGGGGAGGTGGAGGGGATTAATAGGGGTAGAAAAGATCATGGTTTTGGATGGGGAGACCTGGAGGAAAGAATGAGATTGAAGACAATGTAGAAAGTTGGTTCCACAGGTGGGGGGAAAATGAGTGTAGGTGAGCAATGATTCTGGATTTTGGGAGTTTCATCAGAAGGGGGTTGCTGGTGGACCATGGGCACTTCAGGAACCTAGGGGGATGCAAAGCATGTCAAGACCAGAAAGGAGGTGATAGAAGACAGAGAGACCACCGACCAGTCTGTGATGGCGAATTGTTCGGCCCATAGACTCTGATAAGTCCGTCCCCCATCCCAGAATTCTGACCTACTGTGTCATGTTGATGAAACAGCGAAACCATTACATGGGTTTTTCACAGGGAACCAGCACACTAGTTCTGATGATGCTCTTTTTGAGATATTGCATGGTGGAATTTGCCCCCCTGACCCCCCCACCCCCCCCCCCCCCCCCCCCATGCACTGCGGGTACGAATTACCCCCTCTACCATTAAGCAAATTCAATTGTCACTTGCCAAAGGATTTTGTGGGTCCTTTTGTTATGTGATTACAAATTCCATTCTGATTTTTAGCTCACCTGCAACATAGTTCCGGGAATCTTATGGGATGGCGCATTGCGAGTCCGTAAACATTTGCAACTGGTATGTTGTGACTAAAGTTTGTTCACGGCATTAATGCAATTTGGGTCTAGGAGAGTCTACCCTGGAGGGGATGGGGATAGTGGGGGGTTGCCCCCCAAAATAGGTATTTTTTTGTTTGTTTAAAGTCATGATTTTGTTACTATGATTCTAGATGCTGCCCTGGCTTCTAGCAACCATTGAAATTGGTTTAAAATACCTTTAGTCAGTGCCGTATACTGTTTATTAGTCCCCTGCCGGTGTACACCGGAGGGGACTATAGGTTTGCAATCCGTCCCTCCGTCTGTCAGTCTGTCCGTCCGCCACGCAAAGAACAGTTTTCCGGACTTTTTTCTAAACTCTTAATGCTAATGATTTCAAACTTGGCACATGGTTTCCTTATGATAAGTTACAGATCAAGTTCGAACTTCACGACGTTTCGATCATTTTTGACAAAGTTATGGCACTTTGAACTTTGGTAATTTCCCCAACAGTTTTCCGGACGACAGACTGCCGGTAGGGGACATGTATTGCAGCGCAATACTCAGAATGCTTGTTCTACTCGGTGAGAGCAGGGATATTGCCCCTATTTTTAAGTTTCTTGGAAGAGCAACTACAAACCCCATAGGTAATGTGACAATAGCTTTCACGAGCAAGACTAGTTATTCATGGTACACTATAGGCCATGGGCAATACGGAAAACATTTGTCCAGGGGGTACCCAATGGTAGAAACTTCCAACAATTCTTTTTGGAAAGTTCACATCCGTAAGTTTATCAAAATGCTTGTTGCCAGTTTGGAAAATGTCCTTTCGGGAAGATATATGGCTGCCATGGTAACCACCTCAAACAATTCTTCTAAAATATATAAATTGTGATATAAATTATTTGGAGGACGAAATGACAATCAAATGTTCCATTATATTGTTACAGCCGACAGACCGTTCCGTATCCGACATCAAGCGTCAAAGCGACCGCAACAGCCAGCTCAGTCCACTGCTCCGAGCAGGTTCCCGGGCCTGTTTGCCACGTTACCATGCTTGCGGAAACAGCCAGGGGTAATGGCGGTAGAAGTCCGTGAATTATTTATATCCGGCCGAGCAAACCATGAGGCCAGGTGATGTGATCTAGGTGTTATAACCATACACCAATGGTCCCAGAGTTAGCTAAACATCCAAACGACACAGCCGGGACAACCAGAATTCACCGGAAACCAAGTCAGATTCATGAAAAAATGAATGGCACGGGGAAGGAACAAAAGGAAATGAGAACGGCACTCGGTGGAGAGCATACTTCTGCCAGGGTGAACAGTTTGCATTTTGTATCCCATTGATAGGCCGGATCTGGATTCGAACCTGAACCAAAAGCGAATCGGCTTGTTCTTGTCACCTAACCAACTCGTCCACCAAGTTTATTCATAACCCTTCCTTAACTTTTTTAAATATCATGTTATATATATATATATTTTTTTCACCCGATCTCTCACTGGTGAAGAATCACCTAAAAGTTAAATAATTCACATATCTGAATCCATATTCAGATCTTCACCAAAATCGAATCTATTTGTCATTGTCAGACACCCAACCTGTCCACCAAGTTTCGTCCAAATCCATCCATAACTTTTCGAGAGATCCTGCTATGCATCGTTTTTGGCCCCATCTCCCAAGAGTGAAGAATCACTTAAAAATTTCTAGTAGCCGGATCCGAATCGGGATCTTCACCAAAATCTAATTATTTCGTTCTTGTCACATACACTACCTCTCTGCCAAATTTCGGCCGAATCCGTCCACAACTTTTTGAGATATCTTCACAGACAAACAAACAGACAGGGGTGAAAACTTTACCTCCATACCTTCGGAGGTGGAGGTAACAATACAGATAAATGAGGCAACCAACAACAAACAATCCCCTTAACCCACTGCCGACCATGCTCCCACAGTAACAAAGAACAATCGTTCCTCAGGGCCCACATCTCTTTGACAAGTTAATGTGCTGGATAATGATCTTCAAAAGGGGTGTTTAAAACACACACACACACACACACACACACACACACACACACACACACACACACACACACACACACACACACACACACACACACACACACACACACACACACACTCGCGCACACTCACACACTCGCACGCACACACTCACTCTCTCTCTGTCTTTTACTATTATAGACTAGCTGAAGTGCCCAGCATTGCAGGAGGGGTGGCGGAGGGGATGGGAAGGGGAAGGGAGAGATATACAGTGTATATTTTTTATGGGGGGGACGACGAATCTTTGACAGGCCCGTGATGGGGGTGGGAAGTGGGGTGGGAGGAGAGGGGAATGAGGACAATTTTACCCGTGCGAAGAGTGCTTTTACCTCAGTATTGCTCAGGAAAAATGAGGGATTGTAAAACCCTCTGCCGCAACCACCGCTACACGGTACACATCTACATAGATCATGTTACCCCACCCCCCACACACACAATGCTGTATTTTTACCCAGAGTTGGAGTTTGTAACTTAAAATATATGCGGCTGTGCATAGAACACATACAAACAAACAGAGAGAGATTTTTGTCTTTTATTATTATAGATTATGTACTCGATGAATATTATTTATTCATAATAATGAAATCAATTGTGAGCGACCATTATCCGGCCAAGACCGAGGGTAACGAGGTCGAACCCGTTCATTCCTGATACGTGGCCCACCTGTAACCATGAACCCACACATACAGAAAACAGAATTTTTGGAATGCTGGTGGAATTTTCCATGCAATCATCACGTGACTTTGTTAAACCATTCTCCATGGGAAGGCGCTCCTAATGCTCAAAGTTTCGTGTTAATCGCTCGAGCGGTTGGAGAGAAACAAATATAAAAGCGAATAAAGGTGCAAAAGTGAGGGCCTCGGCCTACGTTCCACATTATTCTATACTACAAGCGAGATGTTTGTCTGTGTCTGTATGTGTCGCCATTTTATCAAAGATGGCCGAACGGATTTTGGTCAAACTTTCAGAGGCTCATCGGTGAGTGCCGAGGAGTGTTTAGGCCCCAAAAAAATTTGAAATTAAAAATTACATTTCTTTTTAATCGCCTTAATGTGTTTACACCTTTGTAGCTTTGTGAAAAGTGATATTAAAGGATTGCCGACCCCATTCCTTCAGTGGGTGTAGGGAAGTGTTGTAGGCCCCACCAAAAAAATAAAATAAAAAGTACCATGATTGATTAATGAATGAATTAACTAAAAATAAAACATTATTTCTTCAAAATACCACAAGGGCGAGAACAGCACCGGGCAGCGCCAGGTATCCCGACTCGAAAATGATAAATCGATGATCCTTTAACGTTTTAAGTGACGTCATCATCATCAGACGTACCTGTCGGGTTTGTGGGTTGGTTCCCCACTTCGTGCTATTTCAACTTTACACCTGCAGAGGGCATCGTTGCAACAGTTTCAGGTTATGAGATGCTCAAAGCACCGGCACACAATGACCTGTGTCCACATTTGAAATATTCTTACCTTTGAGCCCATACATTTCTGACGTCATTTTCGGCCACATCCCACATACTAGAAAGTCTACACCCCCTTCAAATTTTCCACCTTTTGTTGCCTTATAACCTGGAATTAAATCAGACATGTTCCACCTTTATTTACACATCGTGACCCACAACTTCCAAGTGAAAAACAAATTCTACAAATTTAAAATTAGTCAGAAAATTGATTAAAAATACAAAACTCGAATATCTTGGTTGGATAAGTGTCCACCCCCCTTATAATAGCAATTGTAAATTAGCTCAGGTGTAACCAATCACCTTCAAAATCACACACCAAGTTGATCGACAGGTAGCAGCCTCCTCACTCTCTGCCCCTCCATTCCTCATCCCTCAGATCGGCAGTCTGCAGCCTCCTCACTCTCTGCAGACCTGGACAAAATCACAGACTGGTCAAACAAGTGGAACATGTCTTTCAATCCTGACAAATCTCACACTCTCACTATGTCTCTCCGAAAAGACCGACTGGACAACCCTCCCATCTACTTTCTCAACAATCTTCTCCAAGAAGTTCTGTCCCTCAAGCTTTTGGGTCTCACTATCTGCCATGATCTTTCTTGGGAAAACCACATTTCCAAGCTGGCCTCCAAAGCCAGTCGCCGACTGGGCATCCTCCGTCGTGCGAAGTCCTTCCTTGGCACACCTGAGCTCCTCAACACATACAAGGCTTTCATCCGCAGCTCAATGGAATACTGCTCTCCCCTCTGGGCTGGTGCTCCTGCCTCACACATAGCTCGGCTTCACGCTGTTGAAACCAAAGCATTCAGAATCATTGGAATCTTCCGCGATGACGCTATCTACGAGGGCCTTTCACTTAATCACCGCAGGCAGGTAGGTGGTCTTTCCGTCTTCTACCGACTCCTCTCCGGCCTTGCCCCCCCAGCTCTCTCTGGGTTCTGTCCCCCAAATATTCCTTCAGGTCGCACAAGATCTGCCTGCAACCCTCTTTTGGTTAAACTGCCAAAATCAAGACTTTCTGCTCACCTTCACTCCTTCATTCCTCTTTTCTCCCGCCTCTGGAACAAACTCCCTCACTCTCTTCAATCCCACTCCACCCTCCAGGTCTTTAAAACAGCTGTTCACCACCATCTCTTATCTTCCCCCATCCAAAACCTTGATCTTTTCTACCCCCGCTAAAACACCCCAAATCCGCCTCTTTCATTCCCCAAATTATTTCTTGAAATTCCTAGAAGTGTTCATTTGCTTTATACCGTGTACCCCTCCCTCCTCCCCCAGCCCTCCCCCTTCCACAGATCTACGTGCGTCCCTGTTCTCTTCTGTTGTGCTCGTGTGCTTCCCTCTCTTCCTTCTCCTCCTCTCTTCCCCTCTTGTCTCCCACTCCCTGCATTGCATGTTTTATGTGTCTGTGCATGTTTTCATGTTCAATGTGTTGGCTTTTACATGAGCCTCGACTCTGTATACAAAACAAAAAGTAGAGTGCATCTTCCGTCAGTATTGCGCGGCGCAGCTACAAAGGTATCAACCCAACGGTGCAATGTCGATAACAAAGGTAATTTCGGTTATAAAACACCGATTCGGAGAAGAACAGCAGAGCAAGGTTATTCAAGTTCAGCTCGCAGGTCGAAAACGTAAACTCCATGAGATTATTGGGGAATTGGCACAGGACATTGACACAGTGGGGATCACGAATTCGGGCATGGAAGGGTCTGCCCAGGAAAGCCTCACCCTGGATCATTTCATCCAGGCCCGGACCTCATGGTTCACCTGTCCTTATGGCTCCCAATCACTATGGGCCAGGCAGGTGGGCTCTGCAAACAACGGCAGGTTCAGGGAAGGGATCGCCCTGAGTGCGGCGAACCTGGAGAGAATGGTCTGGGAAATGATGCACCCGCATCTAAGAAGATCTGGGCCATGGCAGGTGGCTCCAGTGATGGCATCGCATAGCCCATCTGGGAATGCCCTAACGCAGAACTACAGTGGGAGAAATTTGGAATTTTCAAGGCATACTGCTTACCTGGTGAGTTCTCACCTGCGCCACGAAAGGTAGATAGAGGTTATGTTTCCACCTGTGTCTGTCTGTTTGTAAACAGGATATCTCAAAAGGTTGTGGACGGATTCAGCCGATATTTGGTGGAGAGGTTGGGTTTGTGACAAGGACGAAATGATTCGATTTTGAAGATCCGTATCCGGGTCAAGAGCTGAGAATTTTAAGTGATTCTTCAACATTAGGCGATGGCGCCAAAAATGATTTACAGCAAAATATCTCAAAAAGTTGTTGATGATTTGTGACTAAACTTGGTGGATGAGTTGGGTAAGTGCCAAGAACAAGCCGATTCGATTTTGGTTCACATCCGAATCCAGATCCGACCTATCAGTGGATACAAAACATAAACTCTTCACCCTGACAGAGGTTTATATTCTCTACCGAGTGCTGTTCTAGTTACCCTGCGCTCGCGAAGCGAAAAGCGAGGTTAAGCATTCATGTGCGTACGTGTGCCGTGTGCCGTACGTGTCTGCATTTTTAAAATTCATTTTCTCGGCAACCGTTGGTCCGATTGACATGAAATTTTCACCGTAGGAGCGCCTCCTCCTTTAAAATATTTTACTGCTTATTATGACGTCATAGGTCACGTGGTGCAGGCGCCATCTTGGAAAAACGTCACACCTCTATATCTCTGAAACCACTCCATGGAAAAAAATTGAGACCGGGTCATTGTCACCGACTCCCCATGGGGAATAAGATATGTTAATGATGATGTCATCGGTGCCTTCGTTATGACGTCATAATTCGACAAATACAACACATCCATCCGATCATTATTAATTTATTTTCAGCAACTGTTGGTCTGATGGACACGAAATTTTCACCATAGGAACGCCTCCACCTTTAGAATATTTTAATGATAATCATGACGTCATACGTCATGTGTTACAGGCGCCATCTTGGAAAAACCGAAAAATGTTGCACCTCTATCTCCAAAACCGCTGCAGAGAAAAAATTGAAACGTGGCTCATTGTAAAGAACTTCATGTAGGGAATAGGTGTTGTTAACGATGACGTCATTGGTGCCATAATTATGACGTCATAATTCGACAGGGATAACGCTTATTCTGATCAGTTTGAAATTTATTGAGCATGATCTATGCAACAATTATATTAGAGAATATAAATTTATGATGTCACCGCTGACGTGGTCTGGCAGCCATATTGGATCAAAGAAAAGAAATGTTCAAAAACAGAAGAGTTGGCTCGCAACAAGTTAACTGCGCAGGTAAGTATTCTATGAATACCATCTAGTTTTAATTGTGACGGCCTGGGTCACGTGTCGTGGGACTGCAGAGCCCTGCGCAGGGACAGACTCCGGCAGCCTGGACTACCGGCTCTGCCCAGAACAGACCGGACTAGCCAAAGACCCACAACCCTCGTTTTCACCCCATAGACCTGTAACTACTGCTGGAAGATACACTTTAGACCCCTTTAGACCTTTTGAGACCCTTCAGACCTTTTGAGACCCTTCAGACCTTTTGAGACCCTTCAGACCTTTTAAGACGCTTTAAACCTTTTAAGACCCTTTAGAGTTTAGACCTTTTAAGACGCTTTAAACCTTTTAAGACCCTTTAGAGTTTAGACCTTTTAAGACGCTTTAGACCTTTTGAGACCCTTTATACCTTTTAAGATGCTTTAAACCTTTTAAGACCCTTTAGACCTTGTGAGACCCTTTAGACCTTTTGAGACCCTTTAGACCTTTTAAGAACCTTTAGACCTTTTGAGACCGTTTAGACCTTTTAAGACGATTTAAACCTTTTAAGACCTTTTAAACCTTTTGAGACCCTTCAGACCTTTTAAGACACTTTAGACCTTTTGAGATGCTTTAAACCTTTTAAGACCCTTTAGACCTTTTGAGGCCCTTTAAACCTTTTAAGACCCTTTAGATATTTTGAGACGCTTTAAACCTTATAAGACCTTTTGAGACCTTTTAGACCTTTTGAGATGCTTTAAACCTTTTAAGACCCTTTAGACCTTTTGAGACCCTTTAAACCTTTTAAGACCCTTTAGATATTTTGAGACGCTTTAAACCTTATAAGACCTTTTGAGACCTTTTAGACCTTTTAAACCCACTTAGACCACCTGCTTGAGCCTTTTGACCCCTAAAAACCTTTATACCCTTTAAACCCCTTGATCCACATTAGACTCCTTTAACCCATTTCGACCCTAATGATTGGAAAATACCCTTTAGACCTCTAGACTCCCTAAGACTCTTTGAAACACTTACAGCTTTACATCATTTAGACCTGTAGCACCCTTTACATGCACACCACACAAACACCTATAGTCTTCTTGTAATACACAAGACCAGACCTTTTCAACAAGTAATGTGCAATCTGCAGCCACCTGGAGGATATCTGGAGGATATCTGGAGCCACCTGGAGGATACCTGGATACCTGGAGGATATCTGGAGCCACCTGGAGGATAGGTACTCTGCTAGTTCGAACAGAATTTGCATATTGGGTTACTGAATTGTTTCACCAATCAAAACCGAGAACCACATTGTTTATTTGGATTTCACTAGTATCGTGATATGCAGGACATCTTGTTTGTCTGTCTGCGAGCAGGATATCTAAAAAAAAGTTGGGACAGATTCAGACAAAACTTGGTGGATGAGTTGGGCAGGTGACAAGAAGAAGACGATTAGATTTTGCTGTGTGACAAGGACTAATGGTACGGATGTAGATCCGGCCTATCAGTGGGTACAAAAGGTAAACTGTTCGGCCTGGTGGAGGTATGTGCTCCACCGAGTGTCGCTCTCGTTCCTTCTATTTTCCGGCTCTTCCAAGAGTCTCGAATTAATGTACCAAAAATGTCTTCTTTAAATTTTCAATAATTCATTGGTACATTCAACCAAGCAATCAAACTCCAAAATGCAAGGCCTATCATAGAGATTGACAGCAATCATTCATTATTAGAGAGAGAAAAACACCTGTTCCATCCCACAACCCCAAGGCTCGTCGCTTGAGAACGAACAACCACAGGTGCGAGAGAAAGTCAAAGTTTCACGAAATAAAAGTGGGAACTTTCCAATGCAAACACTATTTAGAGCTTGTACTGTAACGTCGAGGCACAATGTCGGAAGCACAGGAGTTTGAATCGCTCGACTTCCTGATCCCCTGTGATGAAAACCTTCCAAAAAGGCCTCACACCCACCCTCTTACATCCAGAAACAATGAGCGGATACAAATCCACAGTAAACAACCTTCAGCGACTGCAGAGCGCAGCAGGATGGAGGTGATGGAGTTGCCCTTACACGTTTCCGTGGCACGACAATCAGAATCATCAATTCCTTTCTCCACTAAACATGGATGACAATCTACTGCAGATCCGCAGAAGATGCCTTGTGTCGGTTTAGTTCGCTCTTCTTCTTCTTCCTCTTCCTCTTCTATATACCTCCTGTTCTTCCTTTATTCTCCTGTTAAATCCTCTTTTCTATTTTATCAATCCTCTAGTACACACAACCACAATTCAGACGATGGAGGAGATGAAGTTCCTGCTTTTCAAAAAACGCGCACACGTTAAGGAACCAGTCAAGTCGACTCGGGGGGAGATGATTGACAGCAAGGCTGGTTACCTGTTGAGCGCACAAATGAGGACATGCTGTCACGCGGCAAAGGGCAAGCCATGACCTTTGCTCCCGGGAACTCCACCTTCCACAGCCTTTGAGCCCCCAAGTCTCCGTCCCACTTGTGCGGATTAAAAGGCGGAACGCCGGACCGTTCGACGCTGTTGAAATGCGCTGAGGATCAAGAGACAACTTGTCTGTCTGTCCGTGCCATCGTTGAAGTCTGCACCGGAAGCAGAATCGGTTACGCTGAAGCCAGGACAAACTGTGCCAGATGTCGCTAGGTGAGCGGAGCAATGATTGGTCGAACACGAGGCACAGGTACGAGAACAAACAAGCCAAGAGGTCCCTAGCTTGGGGAGACAGCTCCACTCCTGACGCACACGTCTGTCTCTTGCTTTCCCTTCAATATTTCATCATTTGCTTCCTGTTTCAGGATTGACACACGTCCGTCGACATTCGCCGGGGTGAGTCAAGGGCCGATCCAACGGCTTGCCCCGTTTCGTTTCATTCTCTCTGTTGGTTTGATTTATTGCGTAAGATTAGACAGACAGGAAGGTGGGTCCGTAATTAGACAGTGCATACTCAAAGGTTCCACTTGGTCGTACATAACAAAATAGGTACGTTCGGTACGTTCCCCAATTGGCATCAACAACCCACCGGAAAGGTAATATTTGTAAAAGAGCAGGGACCCTGCCAGGTTTGGTGATATAAATTGGCGTCCAAATTTTCTTACCAACCCGATGGGCCGCGGACTTATCCGCGGCACGGCAGCCTGCAGGGCCGGAGTTTCGGAGGAGTCCGAGAAGTCCCCCTCGTGGTGAACCCCAAACCAAGAGTCAGTGACAATATATACAGAGCGAACCCCCTAACTTGACGAGGCAGCGGGGTACAGATCGGGGCCCATCACAGTCCTTGCTGCAAGACCTGCCAGCAACAAGTGTCACCTGCCACGCAAAGTCATCGTCTCTGCCATTGCTGTTGTAATCCTCAACAAGAGTGACTGGCCCAAGACCAAGAAGAAGGCCTATTTGGCCGAAATCCTGTCGCCAATAAAAATCGTCCTGAAGCTACGTCCGCAACTCATTTAATTTCTTCCAGTTATATATTTTATACAAATGAGGCACCTTGTCCGTAGTGTGGACTTTCTGCTTTTTCTCAGTTATATATGTTGGAACCCATCTGTGGATCGGTCCCATCGGCCGATGGGTCTGACCCATCTGTGGATGCACGAGAAATGACAATGCAGACCCATCGGCCGATGGGTCTGCGCCATCTGCGGATGTGTTGTTCACCTTGAAGGAATGTGTATGCATCAATGGTGGATGAGTATGTTTATTTGAACCTAAAAATATTATCTTATTTTTATCTTATCGACAAACGGTTATCGACAAACCACATGTCACGGACTGCTTTATAAACATTTATGACATAAATTGCTTATTTTTAGGTTCAAATAAACATACTCATCCACCATTGATGCATACACATTCCTTCAAGGTGAACAACACATCCGCAGATGGCGCAGACCCATCGGCCGTTGGGACCGATCCACAGATGGGTTCCAACATATATATTATAAAACAGGAATGTCCATCTGTCTGTCAGTCCCCAAACTACTCCCTCAGTTTTGGGGCTAGCCCCGCCAAACCTTCTGTGGAACGTTTTGGGGTCCCAGCTGATGTTGTAAGGTAGGTAGGAGGTTTCAAAAATTCCTCCAAAAAATTATGATTTTGAAATGAACTCAATACAAACCTGCCACGAATCCGGAAGTGGACAGATGACGGCAATGAGCTGGTTTGATAATATCTCAATACAATCTTCATGTAAAACAGTATTTTGTTAAGGTATCAATTTATGATTGGAATGATGCTTGGAATTGTCAATACAATTACGATTTTAAATTCGTAATTGTGTTCACCCAACCATACGGAACTACTTCACATCCGGATTTAAATATTTGTTTATGTCACGATTGTTGGTAAAAGTTTATTTTTTATGTTAATGTTATTTAATATGTGATTGGAGTTATGCTGTTTAGAATGAAAATAGAGATATTGAGTTCAAGTGAATGACGAAATGACATGAGGGTTTCTACTTTCTAACCGACATTCGCCGATTGCCATATGCAGATTCGCCATTGACTGGTTGTAGAACCATTCAAACAGGTACGTTTTTCGTAGAAGTCCTTCACGAACCTGCTGTCTATTCTTGATGTTCGACGACAGGTGGCACAGGAATGTGGAAGTTATTAGTTCATTGTTTAGCATTCACCGTGTCCGCATTGTTTGCCGTCTTTTGGCTCCCCACCCGTGCGTAGCACGGTTACCTCGCTAGTATATGTAGTTAAGGGTGCCGGAGCGGAATCCCACTCCTGGCACCAACGTGTTACGGTGCTCGGACAGGAATTCCGCTCCAATACACCGAATGTGTTATGGCCTGGGGTTCGGATTTACTGTGAGGGGGTTAACCTCCGTTCCCTCCTGAACTTACCGGACCTGCCGCTGCCGCGCACGAATAACTTCGTCCTTAGAAGGTTGTGAATTAGCAACTATGAACGCCGATTGGTCCGTCGTGTGATAGCTTACCTTTACCACGTGACAGTCCCAATCGGGGAACGCACCGTATCCTCCGGTGGTACACCAATTTATATGGCCGAGCGAAAAATGTTGGTAACCGCCGGAGTAATGGTAATGTCGTTACGGCCGATATTAACCTGGGCGTGGGCAATGGCAGATCAATGAAGGGAAAGACTTTCACGGGCAGAGAGAAAGGAAAACGTTTAACAATTTGATTTATTTACAAATATTTACAATGTAATTATTCAATAGGAAAGAAAACCAGACGAGAGCAGGAACTTATCTTATTCTATGCCTTATTACGATTACTACAAATAAACACCACATGGGCGCAGCACACTTTCACGGGGGAGGGGAGTGGAACGAACAAACGAACGTAGGAAACCTGATAGCACAAAGGCTACGATGCTCCGGATGCCTCTCCTCACGACGCCCCCCCCCCCCCCCGTCCCATTGCCGCCACCGAGCAGTACGAACGGGTAATGACGATCACAACGCGGACAGGCAAGCGTGAAGTCTGAATGGAAGAGTGACCCAGGCCAACATAGGAGCACACGTGTTTGGTCAACAATCCAGGCCCCAAGAGTGGAGCACATGTGCTCAGTGAACCCAGCAGAGTGATAGGCCCAAAGTCGACAGAGACAGGTCCAGAGTGGAGCAATATTGCAGGCACGTGGTGAGTGTACAAGAGACAGGCCCAGACTCGAATATGCAGATGTAGAGGCCTGCGAGAGGGAGACCAGCCAAGAACAAAGTGTCCACGTGCTCAGTGGGGCGAGAGAGAGAATCAATACAGGCACGTGTTAGGTCCACAGTGTTCAAGAACCAAGAGAGTGCAAAAACGTCTTCAAAATCCCTTTGTTCACCCTCGCCGAGGGTGTGGAGAAATATTTGATGTCTCCTGGCTCCCTATTGGTGGAGACCGTTACTCCGGCCCACAAGTTCCCCCAAAGTAATTTTCACCCTGATTGGTGGGTTTCTGAACCTGGACACCATGGTGTGCCTTCGAGCCTGGGGCATTATCCCTTATGGGTGGAGGACCTCTTTCCTTTTCCCCAACGCATGAAGACATAATAACCCGACATAAGTGAAAGGGACTGAGATAATGGTCTGCTCTGAAATAACTATTCTAAGGGACCTGTATGGTGGTTGCCAATTACTTTTTAGTGGTTTCCCAAAACCGCAATACTATAATATATATATATATATGCTATAATGTATATGCTATAATGTATAATATTATATACAATCCTCACCCACTTACTTGCTTCAGAGTGATTTGTGTTGTGGGGATAATTAGGCCTGATCGAAATATTTATTTTAGTGTCCATTTGTGTGATTACGGTAGTTTACATCAATCTGTGCAAATCTATGACTAAAAGGTTACCTGTTGAAGTCAGAAGCACACAACTGTATAATGGGTCCCAAAATAAATCACGATGAAACAAATAAGTGGTGAGGATTCTATTAGTGTGAGGAAGTGGTGAGGATCTCCCTTTCCCTCCCACAGATCTCCCGATGTCCCTGTTCTCTGCTGTTGTACTTGTGTGCTTCCCTCTCTCTCCCCATCTTGTCTCCCGCTCCCTTTATTGTATGTATTGTGTGTCCGTTTATGTTGTTTTTTTTGTGTGCTTCATGTTAGCGCTTACACGAGCCTCGATCTTGTATACAAAAAAAAAAAAAAATCAGGTTACAAAATACAAGCAACGGTACACGGTGGCCTAAAGATGAGGACAATGAAATGGAATCCAAGCCTAAAGGTGAAGACAATGAAATGGAATCCAAGCCTAAAGGTGAAGACAATGAAATGGAATCCAAAGCTAAAGGTGAGGACAATGGAATGGAATCCCAGCATGAAGTCACCAGTTCAAAACCTGCTGAACGCAGCCATTCAGTATTAACCATTAAAATTCTAAACTGGAAATAAAGTTGGTCCCGGGAGAATTATTATGTTGCTATCGGACTGTTGGGCGAAACGCCATCACTGATTTTCAGAGTTATGGTGGAATCTATCTGATCTGGTGTACATGGTGTGCCAGTGCATATGCCGCATGCATGCCAACGACTCACATCTAAACCCTACCTTCAACGAGGCCAAATAAGTGTCTGTGCAGGATGCTTTCCTATCACATCCGCTCAAGTAAAATGATTCATGGACCAGCAACGTTTTCAGGTTCCCAGGCCTCTGTTGTCACAAACCGAAGAAGGAATTCCCGGTCTCAATCAGATGCTTCAGGTACTACATACATCATCATTCCACCAAAACATGAAATGAATGCGTCAACAAATTATCACAACGACAGTACCTTCAGATTAGCAAAATTATGTTAGCTCTTTCTTATACGAACCTCGACCAAGCATACAAAAAATAAAATAATTATGTTAAATCATTCACCAACACTTTGGCACACCATGTGAGGTTTGCCCTCGGCTCTGTGCCATGGCCGAGAGAGTTGGCAGCAGGGAGATTATCTTGCCATGACCTCAGGAATTAAGGGACACAGCATGTACTGGCTTTCAACAAGCCTGGCCAACTGGAAGAACGAGTCACACAGGAGTGAAGAGATAGCAGCCCATTTTAAGGGCATTCACGTGATGTTTGGTCTTTCCTGGTTGTGACGAGTTCCCAGGTAAAGGATATTATGAACAGAGGAATTTCAATTCATCAACATATCTTCACTCAGTCTATACATGACATTAGTGATGGAGGTAACTTAAAAAAAAAAACAACTAGAAAGAGCAATCAGATTGCAAACCCTCGCCAGGATGTAATTTCAGTGGTTTTTAAGGATTTATGTTAAAAAACATATGGCGGCCGAACCACGTGACCGATGATGTCATTATTTTCCCCCTAAATTAATTTATTCCTAGATTATGCTCAAGAAATTTCATCTTGATCGGATAAAGTTTTGTACTCGTCAAATTAGGACGTCATAATGGTGGCACCTATGACATCATCATTAACATATTTTATTCCCCATGGAGAGATCTTTACAATGAGCAATGTCTCAATTTATTCTATTCAGCACTTTTGGAGATAGAGATGTGCAAAGCTTTTCGGTTTTTCCAAGATGGCAGCCGAACCACGTGACCTATGACATCTAATTTTTTTTTTTCTCCACAAATTTTTGCCGACGTGGCGCTCAAGAAATTTCATCTTGATAGGATGAAGTTTTGTACTTGTCGAATTATGACGTCATAATGGAGGCACCTATGACATCATAAACATATTTTATTCCCCATGGACAGTTCTTTACAATGAGCCATGCCACAATTTTTTCTATTCAGCACTGAGATACAGAGGTGCAAAGTTTTTCGGTTTTTCCAAGATGGCGGCCGAACCACGTGACCTATGACGTCATAATTAACATTAAAAATTATGCATGTGGAGTTGCACCTTCAGTGAAAGTTTCCTGTCAATCGGACAAACGGTCGCAGAGAAAATCACATTTATTTTGTGCGGACAAACAGACAAAAGGACTCAAATGCAATACCCTCTCCTCAGGCGAGGGTAAAAAACAACAACTCACATTGCAACTTGTAATGAATACTGTACCATTATTTTTTCAGGACATGATAAGAGTTGAATACCAAAGAGAGATAAACATGACAAAGAAGAAAACGAATGCTGCTCATGAGCAATGATGGTCTCCACTTCCAAACTATGCAGCGTCACAAAATCGTTCCACATATTTGAGAAGGTGACGGATTACGGACGAATGCTCCCACAGATTTACAGATGGAGTATCCCCCAGAATTACGGACGAATGTTCCCACAAAATTAGACGGATTATCCCCCAAAAGTACGGACGAATGTTCCCCCAGAATTACGGACGAATGTTCCCCCAGAATTACGGACGAATGATTCCCCAGAATTACGGACCAATGTTCCTCCAGAATTACGGACAGATGATGCCCCAGAATTACGGATGAATGATGCCCCAGAATTATGGACAAATGATGCCCCAGAATTACAGACGGATTATCCCCCAGAATTACGGACGAATGTTCCCCCAGAATTACGGACGAATGATTCCCCAGAATTACGGACCAATGTTCCTCCAGAATTACGGACAGATGATGCCCCAGAATTACGGATGAATGATGCCCCAGAATTACGGACGAATGTTCCCCCAGAATTACAGACGGATTATCCCCCAGAATTACGGACGAATGTTCCCGCAGAATTACAGACGGATTATCCCCCAGAATTACGGACGAATGTTCCCGCAGAATTACAGACGGATTATCCCCCAAAATTACGGACGAATGTTCCCGCAGAATTACAGACGGATTATCCCCCAAAATTACGGACGAATGTTCCCACAGAATTACAGACGGATTATCCCCCAAAATTACGGACGAATGTTCCCACAGATTTACAGATGGATTATCCCCCAGAATTACGGACGAATGTTCCCGCAGAATTACAGACGGATTATCCCCCAAAATTACGGACGAATGTTCCCACAGAATTACAGACGGATTATCCCCCAAAATTACAGACGAATGTTCCCACAGAATTACAGACGGATTATCCCCCAAAATTACGGACGAATGTTCCCACAGAATTACAGATGGATTATCCCCCAAAATTACGGACGAATGTTCCCACAGAATTACAGATGGATTATCCCCCAAAAGTACGGACGAATGTTCCCCCAGAATTACAGACGAATGATCCCCCAGAATTACGGACCAATGTTCCTCCAGAATTACGGACAGATGATGCCCCAGAATTACGGATGAATGATGCCCCAGAATTATGGACGAATGTTCCCGCAGAATTACAGACGGATTATCCCCCAAAATTACGGACGAATGTTCCCGCAGAATTACAGACGGATTATCCCCCAAAATTACGGACGAATAATCTCCCAGCATTACGGACGAATATTCCCCCAGAATTACGGACATTTTATCCCCCATAATTATGGACGAATGATCCCCTAGAATTACAGAAGGATGATGTCCCAGAATTACAGACGAATGATCCCCCAGAATTACGGATTAATGTTCCCCCAGAATTACGGACGAATGTTCCCCCAGAGTTACGGACGGATGATCCCCTAGAATTACGGATGGATGATGCCCCAGTATTACGGACAGATGATCCCCCAGGTTTACGGACGGATTATCCCCCATAATTACAAAAGGATGATTACCCCCGAATTACAGACCAGATGATCCCCCAGAATTATAGACATTGATCGCCAAGATTTGCAGACAGATGATCCCAAAGAATTATAGACAATTATGACCCAGATTTAGAGACAGATGATGCCCCTGTATTACAGACATATGATGCCCCAGAATTACGGACAGATTATCCCCCAGAATTATGGACAGATGATCCCCCAGATTTACAGACGGATTATCCCACATAATTATGAACGGATGATTCCCCCCAAATTACAGACGGATGATCCCCCAGAATTATGGATAATGTTCGCAAAGATTTGCAGACAGATGATCCCAAAGAATAATAGACAATGATCCCCCAGAATTATAGACAATGATCACCAAGATTTAGAGACAGATGATGCCCCAGAATTACAGACGAATGATGCCCCAGAATTACAGATGGATTATCCCCCAGAATTATCGACGAATGATGCCCCAAAATTACAGACAGATGATGCCCCAGAATTACGGATAAATGATGTCCCAGAATTACGGACGAATGATGCCCCAGAATTACGGACGAATGATGCCCCAGAATTACGTAGGAATGATGCCCCAGAATTACGGACGAATGATGCCCCAGAATTACAGATGGATTATCCCCCAGAATTACGGACATATGATGCCCCAGAATTACAGACGAATGATGCCCTAGAATTACGGACGAATGATCCCGCAGAATTACGGCCGGATGATCCCCCAAAATTACGGACGAATGTTCCCCCAAGAGTTACGGATGGATGCTCCCCCAGTATTACGGACAGATGCCCCAGAATTACGGACGGATTATCCCCCAGCATTATGGACAGATGATCCCCCAGTTTTATGGACTTATTATCCCCCAGTATTATAGGCAATGATCACCCAGATTTACAGACAGTTGATCCCCCAGAATTATAGACAATGATTGCCCAGATTTAGAGAGATGAATCCCCCAGAATTATGGATGGATGAACCACCCAAATTGGACGGATGACCCCCCAGAACTATGGACACTTGACTTGAAAAAGTCACCCACATCGGGAGGGGCGCTGTGCCATACACATTTCGAAAGAATTGGGGTCCTTCTTCCATCCTGATTCCACAGGAATAGTTTTTCTTTTTACCCTCTAAAACCTTCCTGGGCACCTCCAGGTACAAGCACCAGTTTTCAGCTCATTCTGTCAAGGAGTGCATATATATATATATATATATATATATATATATATATATAAATATCAGATTTATAATTTAAGTTCTCCAGCCGAATGCGCCCACGCTGTGACGTCACCATCACGTACGTGCGCTTTGCCTGCCAAGCTCCAGAAGAGCCATCCGACCAGGTCGGTAACTGAGTTTTTGTATGCACTTATGACAGTATCTGAACTAAGATCTAAATTACGCACTGTTGGATGGCTCTTCCGGAGCTTGGCAGGCAAAGCGCACGTACGTGACATCACAGTGTGTGCTCATGAGGCTGGATAACGTAAATTATAATCTGATACTCCCGGTCGCATTAGGGCGACTCCATATGATGAGTGGATACCAGAGATAATGTACCGTGTGGCAGGCGGTGCTTGTCGCTCCCATTAAGATACAGCATAGGTGGATGGGATACCTTAATGGTGAACTTACTTTTCAAGATGTCTTAGAACCAAAAGTTCATTGGAATTATGTTGAAATTATTCTAGATTTTGTTAAAGTGACCTTTAAAAGAAACAAAAACCACATTTGACATTTCGAAACAAATAAATTGATCCTTGAAAGTGATGTAAACTGATATCGAACTCAATTCATGGACAGTACTGTGTTAAGCTTCTGTACGTTTTCCAGAAGTATCTCTTTATTTTGCACAATAGCGATTTTTTTTTTTAACAAAAACAAAAGTTAAATTACGACTGGGATTACGGACAGTAAAATTACAGTTCAGTACGTCGTGTAACCCCCACGAGCATTCAGGAGAGCACGTACACGTTGAGGCATGCTGTTCACGAGATGCGCCAAGGTTTGGACAGGAATTGCTTGCCATGCAGTGACAATAGCCTGCTGCAATTCACGCACAGAGGTCGGCTGCTGGTGCAAGTGGTCGATTTGACGCGTTAATTCTGCCCACAGGTTCTCTATCGGATTCATATCCGGGGACATGGCAGGCCACTCCATATGCTCTACACCACGGTCAACAAGAAAGTGTTGGATCATGCGAGCACAATGAGGCCGTGCATTGTCATCTTGGAAGACAAAGTTTCCTCGAAAGGCTGCACGAGCAAATGGAAGCAATGTTTCTTCCAGAATGGCCCTGTACTTGAACTGGTTCAGGTTTCCATTCAGAACAACCAGGTCAGTTTTGCCCCCTGCATGAAAAGCAGCCCAAACGGTCACCCCACCACCTTGGACTCTTGGCACTATACAATGTTTGTTGTAGGCTTCATGCACTTGTCTGCGCACTCGGACGCGTCCATCTTGACGATAGACCAGAAATCTAGACTCGTCACTGAAGGTCACGTGATTCCAGTGTCCTGGCTGCCATTGACGCTGCTCTCTGGCCCACTGCAATCGGCGCTGGCGGTGTTGTCTGGTCAGGCATGGCTTTCTCAGGGGACGCCTGGCACGATAGCCTGCTTGAACCAGTCGTTGGTTGACTAGCCTTCTGGATACAGGCACATTTGTCAGTTGCTGCCACTCAGCCCTAAGCCGACTAGCTGACTTGGTACGGCCATTGCGGACGAACCGGTGCAGCTGGCGATCATCCCTCCTTGTGGTTCTGCGTGGACGTCCTGGCCTCGGTATTGGAGTAGGGACACCCCTCTGAGCATTTTGTTTCAGGATCTTTGACACCTGACCTTGAGTGATGCCATACTGCCGAGCAATAGCATGCTGTTTCATGCCGTAATTTCGTAAAGCCACTACTCCATGACAAACAGCATTGTCGAGTTGACGGACCATCTCCAGAGGAAGCGGCAATAACTTTTGGAGACGTGCAGCAGTTGTTTTCCACTAATACAGAACGCAACAAACCTTGTATACCCGACTGTGAAGCCAATCATCAAATGCACCTGTCCGTACATTTTGCCACGCCACCTGTGATATAATCCTGTTGTTGACTTCTTGCTGCGACAGACAATCAGTGACATGGTTCTTTTAACAAATATATCACCAAAGTGTAAAAGAAACTCACCAGATTGATATACTGAGTTAAGAAAGTAAATCCAAGTCAAGAAAAAAAAATATTCCATATTAAATGCCAAGTCTGTATATATATATATATATGTACATATATGTACATATATATATATATATATATATATATATATATATATATATATATATATATATATATATATATATATATATGTATATATATATATATATATATATATATATATATATATGTATATATATATATATATATATATATATATATATATATATATATATATATATATATATATATATAGAAATAAATAAATATATTAATATACAGTGCCGAGAGAAAGTCGACACCCCCTTTCAAAATATTGCATTAAATGAGACCTTTTCCACCTTTATTTAAACATCGTAACCCACAACTTGCAAGTGAAAAACAAATTCTACAAATTTCAGAAAATTAATTTAAAATACAAAACTAGATTGTCTTGGTTGGATAAGTGTCCACCCCCCTGAGTTAATAATTCCTTGGTGGAAGAACCTTTGACAGCAATTAGTTGCGAGTCCACAGGGATAGGTCTCTACCAACTTTTCACACCTTGATTGGGCAATATTTGCCCATTCTTCTGTACAAAACTGTTCAAGCTCAGTCAAGTTGCGTGGGGAGCGTTGATGGACAGAAATCTTCGTCATGCCACAGATTTTCGATCGGATTTAGGTTGGGTTTCTGACTGGGCAAGTCAAAGACATTAATATTTTTGTTCCTTAGCCACTCCAGTGTCGCTTCGGCTGTGTGCTACTGGTCGTCATGCTGGAAGGTGAACTGCCGTCCCAATTTCAGCTTTCGTGCAGTGGGCAGGTTTTCTTTTAGGATTTTTCTGTATTTTGCTCCATCCATTTTCCCTTCTATCCTGACAAGTGCCCCAGTCCCTGCTGATGAGAAACATCCCCTTAACATGATGCTGCCACCACCGTGCTTCACGGTAGCGATGGTGTTCTTTGTGTGATGTGCTGTGTTAGCACCAAACGTAACGTTTTGCATTTAGGCTATATATATTGTTGCGGATATGGGACTTGGCCTCCATATCCGCTTGTAAATATTCCCCTATTTCCCCAATACTCCCCAACTATCCCCAATCCCCCATTCCCTAGTCCCATTGCCTGTAAATAACACTCTGTAGAACCGACCTTCCCCTTCTTCCCCCATTAAATGTCGTGCCCAGGTCCACCGCATCTCACGTAGACAACTTTCGGACCTCTTGCTAGTTATTCTTAGTCTATGTCAGTTAAGGACTCGTTTCCATTAATTCTGACTCTTCGTTGCACCAGAATGTGATTGTATGGCACCAGTAGTGAGTTTAGGACCTCCCCATACCTCCTCCCATCTTCCCCATGCAACAACAACAACAACAACTACCACAACAGCGCGCGGGGAGTGTGCGTCCTCACTCCGGCTCGGTTAGCCGCCATTACCCATGTGCGCCGACGGGGTTACCACGAAGGGGCTGCCTGTCGGCCCCTCGTCAAGGGCGGAGCCGGTAACCCCCGCACCCAATGAGAAGCAACGGGCCGATTCCATCTGGGGCGGAGCTAACGAGCCGAGGGCGTGTCACTCCCCGCCGGATATACGCGGCCACTTACCGGATGTGAGGTCAGATGCGCCCCCAGCTTGGAAGAACCAGTCGCGACCTGACCTCCGAGCGCAGTGAGACCTCCCGCATCTTTGGACCGGACCGGGTCGATTCTGTCCCTGAGCCAAGAGTGCACCTTGAGCCATCGACTACCCGCTTTCCTTGCCATCAATCCCCGTGTGAGTCAGTTTTGTCCCGTTTATCTGTGGTCTGTCGGGAATAAGATAAGTGTGTCTAAGTGCCTATCTTTCTATGCTGTCCCTCTCATTCCTGTAATCTAACCTTCCGCCATATTATAACCTCCTCCGGAGGTCTTGAGAACCGTATCCCTGGTGTCGTGTCATTTTAATCCCAGCCGTTGTGTCCTTTTCCTTCATTGATCTAGCGTAGCGCGACTCGGCCAAGGTTCGAGTATAATCGGGTAACTTGTGCGGACACGGCGGCCATTCCGCTCGGCCCACCATAACATCAAAGTCGTGTCTGTAACAATATTTATATATATATTGTTACGGTTTTGTGAATAAAGGATGACCCCCCTCGTAGGTAGACGCACCACAACATGTAGCCTCGCTGTAGTTTAGTTATTTCTTAGTAAATGTAAGCGTAGTCCTTTCCTGTGTTAGTTTTGCATTGAGCAGGCCAGTGAGTTAGGTGTTCTTTGAGCTGAAATACCATGTGCTTGGCCTGGAACAAGTCTGGCAAGGCCGAAGGGAGGAGCTGCAGGGAGTGGCCGGTAAGCAACGAGTCGCCAATCAGAGCTCAAGGGGAGTGGCTCACAACGGCGGTGAGAGGAGGGGCTTGGAACATTCGGGCAGGACCGGGGAGGGGCTATATAAAACCTGCCCCGAGCCCCCCGCATCAGACAAGAGAGAGAGTCGCCCATCCCCTGAGTGAGTCAGAATCGGTGAGCCAGAAGTGAGACATGGTGAGAACCCCCAAGCAGAGAGTCAGAGAACGCGTCAGAACGAGAATCGGTGAGAAGCAGAACGAGTGAGAGTCTCCCCGTCCGAGCTGTTGTCCCACCACGAGTGGATTGAATTGCTTGTTATAGCCTCTCTGTACACGAATTCCCCATACCCTGTGGCTGTATTAATCGCGCGGTGTGGAGACGATCCATTCAGGAGCCACCTACGCCGACGACCCTCCCACCTGGGCTCCCTGCATACGTGCCGTGACCACCAGAGGGCCACGCCGGGCGAGCTGTCCGGGAGCGACCGACGGCAAAGCGCGTTTGGCGCGCGAACTTGCTCTTCCTCCTTTTCCCCGCGTGAGTGAGTGGGCCCTTTGTCTGGGCTTAAGTTAAGACTGCTTAAGTGCCTGCTCTGTGTCCCTTCCCTTTATTCGGATCATTGTACATTATAAATAAACCCGTGTTCTTCCTCTTATTTGATCGTTTCCATCCTTTCACTATTGGCTTAGCATCGCACGAACAGAACCGCTCGAATCGGGTTCAATAAAAGTAACGGCACGAGTCACGTGATACGCAAACCGCTCGGCGTACTCGATTAGCGTGGCTTGTGTGAGGTCCGGTCTCCGTATTCGTGGCAGCGTGGGTACCAAAGGTACGTGTAAAGTCGACCCAATACCCTTTTCCACGCTCGCTGCGGGAGTGGCGATTCGGCCTCGTGGACATGAAGACCCGAGGGGGAAAAGGGGTTTAACCCCCCCTCTGTACGTCGACAGGCTTCGGGAGATCCGCAACAATATATATATGCATGTGTATATGTATATCATATCGATCAACTACATAATATAGATGATTAATGTGCAAAACTAGTCTGAACTACTGAACGCCGATTCATTGAATTATTGGGTAAAATGCCAGGGGCCTAGAAAAGGCCCGTTTATATAAGGGTATGTGCCATGTGGTAAAGTATAGAAAACAAGCATTCTGAGTATTGCGCTGCAATACATGTCCCCTACCGGCAGTCTGTCGTCCGGAAAACTGTTGGGGAAATTACCTAGGGTTATTTATCCACAGGTTCTGAATCGTTCCCAATCGCTAATTACCTCAGGACGGGCTCACCTGTGATTCGCACTCGGGACTTCGATTTATACACCTTGCAGACAGGTCAGCAGAAGCACGAGAAAACAAGTTGTTGATAAAGAACCTTTCGAGTCGCTAAATATCAGTAATTTATTATATTTTCCGGTTCACGATCAATGATCGATGTGTATATATATATATACACAAAGAATTAAGTTAAGCACCCCCCCCGTTTTTTTACAACCTCGCACATTACAAGTTTGTTGTCGTCAAAACAGTGTAATATACCCATGATATTGCTATATTTTCTGGAGAAGTGATATTATGGTCACATAAAAACATAACAATCATGCCGTTTTCAATATTTTATTCTGAATAATTTAAGGTGCAATTTTTTGGGAATTTTAGGCATATTTTCACCTCAATTTAAGTATGGAGCTATAGGTCCATCACGGACAGTGTGGATGACGTTTATGTTTTCTAACGTACAGTCATTGTTCTGAGAAGACCTCTAGCGATCTTTGCGTCAATAACGTGTGTAGGACCCACGTGATCGGATCACTGACTCAACCAATCACTTTTTTTCACTTTGATCACTCAATTTCATCAATGGATAATTGCTAATGTCATACCAATCATTATTTGATCTCACATACCTTAGAATATATGCCAATGTATACATATACACAAAGAATATATATTAGGGGGTGCTTACCTTAATTCGTTGTGTAGGGGTGCTTAACTTAATTCTTTGTGTATATATATGTTGCTCGGCTTGGCTCCGCCCCTCCCGAAAGCGCGCGCTGTGTCGCGCTTTTGACGTTCGCGAGATGAGGCTGAGGGTGCACGGTGCGGCTTGAGGAGAACTCTAGAATAAACAAGATATCCATTTTTTTAACATTTTCATTTAATTAACGATATCTGCCAAACCACGTGCCCTATCGCAAATTCCAAAAGGACATTTTAGTAGATTGACATGCTGAACAGATCTGTGAAGTTTCCCCTTGATTGGATCAAAAATGAGGGAGGAGGTCGGTTTTAAAGGTTCATGCTTTAAAACGTCATAACTCTGAAACCATGTGATGCATGACGTCATGCTCGCTGACTTTTTTGTTCATCATGGGTATGCGATTCTGCCTGCATAGTTTGGCCTCGATCTGTTCAGCTGTTGCAGAGAAAACGGGGTTTTCGTGTTTTGACGAAAAACAATATGGCGGCCGAATCACGTGACCTGTGACGTCATAATTACCATTAAAATATTATACAGACCGAGTCCCCCCTACGGTGAAAATTTGATCTCAATCGGTCCTATTATTGCAGAGAAAATATTTTTTAAAGGAAATTAAAACTTTAAATGGCACTGAGTTAAGGATCATCAGAATTATCAGTATTCCCAAAGTTCAAAGTGCCATAACTTTGTCAAAAATGATCGAAACGTCGTGAAGTTCGAACTTGATCTGTAACTTATCATGAGGAAACCATGCGCCAAGTTTGAAATCATTAGTATTAAGCGTTTAGAAAAAGAGTCCGGAAAACTGTTCTTTGTGTGACGGACTGACGGACTGACGGACGGAGGGACGGCGTGCAAACCTATAGTCCCCTCCGGTGTACACCGGTAGGGGACTAATAAGGGGCATTTCATAGCTTTTAGAAAACGCCATACAATACAAAATAAGGGACATTCAAAAAATCTCGGGTGCATGCTGTTCTACCCTTGTGTTCTGAGGAGGAACCAAGTAATGATGTAGAAAAGTTCATGTAAAGAGGTGCCCTACATCTGGCAAATAAAATACATTTACTTCTTCATGCAGGTGTATGAGTCAAATTGGCACCCCTTCATATGAACTTTTCTAGAGCATTACTTGGTTCCTCCTCAGAATACAAGGGTAGTCCAGCATGCACACGAGATTTTTTTGAATGTCCCTTCTTTTCTATTGTTCAACATTTTCTATAAGCTATGGAATGTCCCTTCTTTTCTATAGTTTTCCACATGGCACATACCCTTATATAAAAGGGCGTTTTCTATGCCACTGGCATTTTTCACAAGATTCATTTTAAATACGAACAAAATGCATTTGTTCATCGTACAAGATTTTATTCAAGACGATATAAAAGATTTGCAAAAGTAAGGGGAAAAAAATATTCAACCCAGACATTATTCGAACCCACAATGCCCAGCTTGGGAGTCTCGATTCAGTATACCAAAAAAAAAAAAAAAAAAAAAATAAAAAAATATCCATTAGGCCATTCAGCCAACACGTGAGAATTAAAAATATATATTTTAAATGTGTATAAAGTGTGTGTGTGTATATATATATATATATATATATATATATATATATATATATATATATATATATATATATATATATATATATATACGAATATATTTATTTATGTATATTTAATTTGAAAGCAAAAACTATCGCACTTTGGTGGAAATTGTTTTGAAAGCCATTAACTAGACCTATTGGCCGATGTATATTCCAGGTGTCAGCTAATTTCAATGTATAGCCCTTGAGATATGAGCGCCACCACATTTTTGGCAGACGGATGGACGGACAGACACCAACGTGATTTTGAGGGTTTTCTAAATACAATTCAAGAATGCATAAACGAATGTTGCTGAAATTTGGAACATATTACGTCGACGTACAAAGCATTTACTTCTGAAATTTGCAGCAGATTTCGTCCAGTAGAAGCTGAGAAACGTATTTTCAGTCCCCATGTAAAAGCTGCATACAGAGAAACGATCCCTTATATAAAGGGAGGGCTGCTTTGCAATATTCAGGATTTAACAATTCAAGCTTCCAAAACCAAACACTTACATTCCAGTAATCTGTGGGTTTTGAATGGGGAGGGAGAGGAATAGGGCAAGAGTGAAGGCGTGTCTGTGTGTGTGTATGTTTGTGTATGTGTGTGCGGTGTGTGTGCGTTCACATGATAATGTAAAGCACCATGAGGGTCGTTTACTCTGCTTGATGGGGCTATATAAGACTTCTTTATTATTATTATTATTATTATAATCTTAAATGATTGTTAATGCAGAATCCCTTAAAAAAAATTTAAACATTGATCCAAGGGGCCTGGTATAACTGGAACATGAATCACATGCAGTAGAAAGAACAAGGGAAATAACAAGGACAACGATGGGGGAAAAAAAAAAAATCAACAAAACATTGGCTTCAAACTTGGGATCCCATGAACATAATCCATGGATTCAGATTGGAAGGGTAAACAAACCAACCGGATCATGGCCTGTTTAGCACCCCCGGCTGAACCCATGGCTCGCAGATTTTAGAGACTATTTCTTATTGCCAAAATTACTTAAAGGATTTCATTTTAAAGGGAATCTAAAGTAATTAATTAAAAGGAATATTGATTTTATAGTTTTACCAGGATTCCATCTCATCAGTGTTGACTTTACTTCCCCTAAAGTTGAAAACTTTTATTGGGAAATTGTTGGAATGAAAAGTTTTACTCAACTACAGCAAGGTGTCATTTGACTCGAGAAATAACCCATTTTTCATGACACTTTGCCTTGCCCTTTTGTAAAATAAAGCTTAACAGAAGTTTGTATCCACATTTGAGGAACATTGCCGCTTTGCCTCCTCGACCTTGGCCTCGTACTCGTCCCTTCGCTCCTGCCTGGCATGGCTCTGAAGTACTCCGCCGCAAGGCTTCTTCTGCTCAATACCCGCTCCACCCCATCATGCATCTCTGCCATCAAATCAAATGGACTCCTCCGACGACCCAGGTACATTCACCGTGGCTCCGGTCGCAAGTTTGTTTATTTGCAATCAGGTCACTCCATCCCCGTCCTCTGGTCGGCTCAGCGCACTCTCACTCTTCGTCCCAGCGCACCTGGTCACAGCAACCCACACGATCGCACCTCTTGCCTACGAACCCTGGCTAAATCACCTGAATTCATCCCTGCTGTTCAAAACAACATCAAGCTCACCCTGTTCAACACCCGGTCCCTCAACAATAAATGCCTCATCCTGAACGAATACATCCTGGATAACAAACTGGACTTTCTCTGTCTCACCGAAACCTGGCAACAACCTCTGGACTACTACACACTCAACCTCACCACACCCAATGGATATTCCTACGTCAATAAACCACGCTCGGAGGGCCGAGGTGGTGGAATTGCCGTTATCCACCGTCAAGACATCAAGACCAACCTCATCTCCATCTCATTTGCTCCATCATTTGAACACCTGGCTTTAAAACTCTCTGGTCACACGCAGTCAGTCATGGCTGTCGTCTACCGCCCTCCCAAACCACACCCATCATTCCTGTCTGACTTCTCCTACTTTCTGACCCAGCTATGTTCCCTCTCCCCCTCAATCCTCCTCCTTGGTGATTTCAATATCCACATGGACTCCACTGACTCCACAATAACCACTGACTTCACTGATTTACTCACCTGCTTTAACCTCACTCAACATGTCGACTTTCCTACCCATATCCGTGGTCACATTTTGGACCTTGTCTGCTCCACTGGATTAAATTTGCACCATCTCTATGGCTCCGACCTCACCCTCTCTGACCACTTAGCCATCACTCTGACCATCAACATCCCCGCCCCAACACCAAGGCATTATCGCACAATCAACTTCCGTAAGCTAAACGCTCTTTCACCTACCTCATTCTCATCCACCCTCTCTGAAAAAATGTCCACTTCTCCCTTCATTGACCTCCACACCCCTTCCGACCTCACTGACTACTACAACCACACTCTCTCCTCCTGCCTTGACCAGCTTGCGCCTGTAAAAACCAAAACAGTTTCTTTCACCCATTCTGCTCCCTGGTTTACCCCTGAACTCCACCTGATGAAAACTCGTGCTTGCCAACTTGAAAGACTCCGCAATAAAACGGGTCTCACAGTTCACTCCCAAGCCTACAAGGACCACATACAACACTACAAAGATGCCCTCTCCCGCGCCCGCTCTGCCTACTACTCTCAAATTATCCACTCTGGCTCCGGAAACCCAAAAGCACTCTTCTCGACAATAAACAAACTCCTCCGCCCCCTGAACACCACCACCCAGTCATTCACAGTAGACAACTGCATCTCCTTCCTCTCTTTCTTCCAACGCAAAATTGACAACATCTACAACAGCTTGACCACCGCCGCACCCGCTCCCCCTCCAACCACCTGCCCCCCCTTGTCCTGCCATCCCCTGTCTCGGTTCTCCCCAATCTCTCCTACTGACCTCTCTGAACTCCTCATAGGAATGAAAACTGCCACCTGCACTCTTGACCCCATCCCCTCCAGCTTTGTCAAA
This sequence comes from Myxine glutinosa, assembly GCF_964187855.1. Classification (NCBI taxonomy): domain Eukaryota; kingdom Metazoa; phylum Chordata; class Myxini; order Myxiniformes; family Myxinidae; genus Myxine; species Myxine glutinosa. Next base: position 45,509,240 of record NC_136270.1, read on the forward strand.
GCCTCCCTCCCTGCTCTCTCTCCACTTATCATTGCAACAATAAACTCCTCCCTGTCTACAGGCATCGTCCCACCTTCCCTCAAAATTGCTGCTGTTACCCCCATTCTAAAAAAACCTGGTCTAAACCCTGACACCCTAAACAACTTCAGACCCATCTCCAACCTACCCTTTCTGTCAAAAGTTTTGGAACGCGCTGTAGCCACTCAACTCAAACATCATCTCTCTGCCAATAACTTGTATGAAACATTCCAATCCGGATTCCGCTCCAACCACAGTACTGAAACTGCTCTCCTCAAAATCACCAACGACCTTCTCCTCTCCTCTGACGCTGGCAACCTCAACATTCTCGTCCTCCTCGACCTCAGCGCTGCCTTTGACACCATCGATCACACTATCCTCCTCACCCGACTTGAATCCACCTTTAACGTCACCGGCACTGCCCTCTCTTGGATTAAATCATACCTCTCTGACAGATGCCAGTTCATCTCCATCAATAACTGCAAATCCCCCACTGCTCCCCTCCCCCAAGGTGTCCCCCAAGGTTCAGTTCTTGGCCCCCTCCTCTTCATCCTTTACCTGTCCCCGCTCGGTCACTTAATCCGCCGTCATGGTCTCCAATTCCACTGCTTCGCCGATGACATCCAGCTTTTCATCTCCACCAAGTCCGTCTCCACCGACACCCACTCTATCCTGACAAACTGCATCACTGAAATAAAATCCTGGCTTCAAATCAACTTCCTCAAGCTTAACTGTGATAAATCTGAAATAATCATCATTGGCCCAAAAACGCTCACAAAATCCACCCATAACTTTGCCCTCAACATCGACGGTATCCCAGTATCCACCTCCCCTCACATCCGGAATCTTGGCGTCATCTTTGACCAAACCCTTTCCTTCGACAAATACACTAAACAGATCACAAAGTCAGCCTTCTTTCACCTGAAAAACATTGCCCGTCTCCGCTCATCCCTCTCCTCCACGGCTGCAGAAACCCTCATCCACGCCTTCATCACCTCCCGTCTGGACTACTGCAATAGCCTCCTCTATGGTTCACCCTCAAAAATCACCAATAAACTCCAATACATTCAGAACTCCGCTGCCCGTCTACTCACTCATTCCCGGACCCGTGACCACATCACCCCCGTCCTTTACAAGCTTCACTGGCTCCCCATCCCCCAGAGAATCCAGTACAAAATCCTCCTCTTGACATACAAAGCCCTCCATAACCTGGTCCCATCCTACCTGGCTGACCTCCTCTCCAGACACACTCCCACCCGCAACCTCCGCTCTGCTGGTACCAACCTCCTGACCCCCTCCATCCGGACCAAATTCAGATCCTGGGGGGACAGGGCCTTCTCCATCGCTGCTCCCACCCTCTGGAACTCACTACCTCACACCATCAGAGACTCCTCCTCACTCACCACATTCAAAACATCACTAAAGACCCACCTGTTCAACGCTGCATTCAACATTCAACCCACAGCATTTAACCCCTGACTATCTCTTCTCCTTCTCCCTCCTTTTGCTTTAAATATTTCCCTATTGATTCTTGTCTTGTCTTTTTGATTCTTGTCTAATATATATGCCGTATATCGCTGCTGTTTGTTTTCTTGATTCTTGTCTTTTTGCAATTGTTGTTTTCATGTATTGTTATGCATTATGTTTTCCACTCTGTCAAAGCGCCTTTGGGCTTCTGGAAAAGCGCTATACAAAATAAATGAATTATTATTATTATTATTATCACAGTCTGGGAATACAAAGGGGAAGAGCGGAAAAAAAAAAAAAGAAAAAAAAAAAGGGGGAAGAGTGAATACACAAAAGAATTGTGAATCAAGACCGAATGTTTCGATGAACGCCATCTCGCTTCGAATCGAAGCACTCGTTAGTAAGTTATGCAATGATTATTGCCGTTAGGATAATATGGTGAAACCACTAAATAACTGTTAACTTGAAAACTCACTCCAAACTTGCGTTCCCATCACAGGAATGCAAGACATCACAATGTCGTGCCAACGCCCGGCCGATGAGGCATGAGAGTCAGGCCTGCAGGGGTACATGCTCAGCCACTCCTTTCCAACCTAGAGAATTTCACACAATGCACCAGGATTACAAGAGCGGTTGCTATGCGCACTGTACACGCCACTCTCTCAGTGTTGGGTTTTCTAGCAATAGTAACATAAATAAATAAATAAAAACCGTCAAACCGTTTGTATTGCTTTATTGTTACAATTACAGATCTATGGTTCTTGCCAAAATTAAGGTTATTGGCAAGCATTAACCCCTGAAAACGTTTAACTTACTGTACAGAGTGCAAATACAAAAACACGTGGATATACATCTGCCATATTTCTACCCTGGCACCCCCACCCTACAACCCCCCCTTCCAAACCCATATATTGTTTAACGTAGCTAAACTATGAAATAGCCACAGCAGTTAATAGATCATTTCATTGACAATATCAAGTTTTGAATTTTAGATAAAAATCTACATACAAAATGATAACAGGCATTTAAAGGTTTTAACCGAAAATGGATGAGGTGTGCTTTTGTCACGACGGACCGACAAGCATGGGATGGACCGTTTGTTGGACGCTTCAGATCCAGGCTGTTTCACGATTTGGGAATAAGCAAAAATAGTTTGGTCAAAACATGTCGCGACATGCACGGCAGACCCTGTTTCACGGTGTCTCAAATGGACAAGTCCAACAGACAAGCTTGGTATCGTAAAACGCACGCTTCCCTTTTTCTTTTTTTCTTTGCCATCACTTGTTATCACACACTGAACGCCACTCAGGCTCGTGTAGGCAAACGAGAATGCGTCAACACTCCGCTCCCGCGCAATAAGAAGATAATACCAAATTGCACGGTTTGGATAATTCCAAATCGACGTGAAGTCTCAACATTGCTTTGGTGAAAACAAGATAAAACTGAAACCAAGATGATGCAACCTGCTGGGATAGGAGTGCAAGAAACAGCAGGAAGTTACAGGGAGGGGGAAAAAAACAAACATTTTACAGAATTTATCGAAAAGTTCAAAGAAAAAGAAATTATTTGGGAGTAAAAGCCACACAGTTTGGTGTTTGGTTTGAACAACATGACACTTGAATAAACGGGTACGAGAGGTAAAGGGTAGACAAAAACACGTTCATGACGAGAGCTAAAAATCATTGCGAATAAAACGTTAAGGATTTGGAAGGTTTGGGATGCTGTCCGTATCTCACAGCACAAGCTGGAAGGAAAATATTTTAAAAAGGCAATAATAAAAAATAACCGATTGGCCATCGTTTGTTGCGGAAGCATCGTGGTGCGGATGCTGTGCCATGTAACAAAAAAAACAACATTTCATTAAATATTTTGAACTGAGTAGTAATGATGGAAGCGTTTTCCTTTGGCATCTCCCAATTTAACACGGAAAATCTGAAAGTGTGGCACGAGTAGAGAACCACACCTGCAAGGAGATGAGTCTTACATCACGACATAACGATTCCTCCTCAAGCACAATACCCACCAAAAATAAAAAATAAAAAACAACAATGGGAAAGAACTTTGGCAACACTCGCACACTCTACACTCACACACTCTCCCCTCTCATCTCCAAGAGAAAAGAAGAGATCAGGGTAAAGCGGCATGGAATGTTCGAGCCCAAAAGGTGCTTCCAGTTGTGCAAGCGAAGTCAAACAAGTAAGAGGGCGAACCGTGATTTGCGTCAACTCCCCAAACCGCTTGGGACAACAAAATGGCACATGTAGGCCATGGTGTCGAGACCTGCCGAACAAAGCTACAGCGGAAGTAGCTGATTCGCACTGACATGTGCAAATTAACATCCAAACATGGTTCTGGGTTGGCGGTGCACCTTCGCTCAACTTAACTGACATAAGTAGTGCCGATTGGATTCAAGACCTTGGCCAATGACAGGTCCAAGTTCCTCTGAACAGGTGAAGGGGAAAATGACTTGGGGTCGATTTTAACCGCAGCACTGAACTATGAGGATCGTCACCCTGTTGGGTTAGAGTGGACTCAGAGTGTCCGCACCGGTACAGGGTATAATAGAGAGAGGTGCTCCGCACCCTTGATGGGCAGCTTGCGACTCGTGTAATGGTGGATCACCTCCGGGATGGCAGAAAACGGAGGACTGTTTTGGCCAAGGACGTACAAGCCATCCTTGGAACGTGTCAGCTTCATGTGCATGAATCCTTGACTGCTCCTGGAGGAGGTAAAGTGAAAAACAAAAATGTCATTGTGCACAGTTCACCTCGTTTCTCTATGTGAAAGAAAACTCTGAATTTCAATCAAGTGGGATAGCAATCTTAAATGAATAATACCGGTCGTTGCTATAGAGATCTGTCAGTTTGCAATGGAGAGATGACAGAGTTTATCAATCAAAATTTGATTACAATACATTCATTGCCATGAGAAACGAATAGTGGCCGATATCCCGGATGTAAGTCAGTAATACACAAAAGAATAACAATTAAGTTTTGCTGAAAAGGATGTGCTCTGATGAAGGGCTAACGTTCGAAACATCAGCCACACCTAGTTTAACATAGCTCTTAGAATATTCACAGGTCACGCATTCTTGGGTCAAAAACCTTCATCCCCACACAACCAAGTGCCACTACCAGACCATTCAAGTTAACCCCATATGCCAAATTACCCCATTTCCTTTTTTGTACAAGTAATAAAAACATTTTAAAATAAGAAAGATCAATCAGAGATTGCAGACCCCTGCCAGGACGTGTTTTTAATGGTCTTTAAGGCTTTTGTGCTAAAAAAAATATGGCGGCCGAACCACGTGACCAATGACGTCATCAGTTGTGCATCCTTTTCGTAGAATACTTTCAAGCTAATAAAATATTTTGCACCTTCAAATTATAAAATGCAGTCGATTCATGTTTAAACCAATAATGACAAATGAGCACTTTTGGGTCTCATTTTTCCATGTAACCGATGCTTTCCCAAAGTTTAATCAGTGTTATTGGATGGGAAATCCTCTGTAGAACACTGGTAGGTAATTTACAAGTTTACAAGTTTTACATTTGTAGATTTTTTTGAGCCAATGGAATGTCCGGGCCATCCATACACAAGAAGTCCGCTGACTTCTTCATACAATGACGATGCTCGTGGAAGAACTAGAACAAGGAACGATCAGGACGCAAAAGAGGAAAATCGCACCCGTGTCCAAAGGAAGCGGTTCACTTTGGAATTTATCTATCTATAATTCCAGTAATCTCTGTGTGTATGTTTGTATGTTTGTATGTATGTTTGTATGTATGTTTGTCTGTGACCGCTGTTTCTCGACAACCACGGGTCCGATATACTTGAAACTTGCCAGGTATATTGCTGGGGACCCGAGGATGTGCCTTTTCAAGGTTTCATATTAATCGGAGAAGTAGTTACGGAGCTATGTCCAAAAAACGATTCAACCAATCAGAGAGCAGCGAGCTATCACGTGTGCCGAACGTGGCGAACAGACTCTGCCTCGGACGGCACATTTGGGAGCGTATTCATTTATTTCACGTTGGCAAACTATGTTGCCGCTATGTTGGCGTTAAACGATGTTTTAAAACTAATTAAAACTAATTTGCGATTCTTTCGCTTTCCTGCGCGTTTGTGCATGCTATGGCGATTTCTTTACCAAACTCCGCAAGCCGTTCGCTTTGGACCAAACCATTTCATGTAAATAGAGGGGGGGGGGGGGGGGGGGATTGTCACCGTACTCGCAAGCCGTTCGCTTTGGACCAAACCATTTCATGTAAATAGAGTGGGGGGATATAATTTTAGATATAGATATAGTACGGGCATGCCCTAGTAATATAAAATGTAGGCTGGCAGACACATCCTATTGCTCGAGGTCCTTCCGACGGATGGCACATGTATTGATGAATCCCCATGCCTGCGAAACACCAGGATGACAGTTTATAGATGCGTCGGGATTCACACCCATGCTAGGCAGCTCAAAGGCAAGTGGGCATACCTTGCCAACCCTTGAAATGCGATGAACACGTTTCAACTTTAAATTTTTTTACCAAATCATTCAAAACTAGCACTTAACCAGTATGTAGTCAAGCAAAACTTCATCATCAAAGGCAGGTGATGTTGGTTAAGCCCACACACTGGACAGGAGCGTCACAGTGATCACGACCAGTTGTGAATGTTTCTCGAGGCTAGGAACCGTTCCCCAACAGGTGGCCACCCAGTCACAGGGTGCAGAAATTTCCATCGTGAGTAACCATGAGAATCAAAATCACACCGGTGAGAGTAATGTAACACAACTTTACCCACTCTGCCACTGAGAGGCTCAGTGGCTCAAAGCCAAAAACAAAGAGCAGCAGATAGAGCAACACTGTTTGTTGCCATGACAACAGCAAAATCCATACGATTCAAGCTCACTCTTGGCTCCTTTCGGTATTTTACACCAAGCTGTCCAGGCGCTGCGTTACCGGGGGTAACAAGCTTAGTTAAGATCATTCCCTTCACCTGTCAACGTTGTGTTAAACCCTCAGTCGAGTGCTGTGAGCATAGCCATGTGCACATCACCAAACAGCATTCAATATGTTCCTGCACTGTTCCTTTAAGCATCACAGCAGAATTGACATCAGGATAACAGAGAATGTTTTTGTTTTTAACAGCCGGAAGAAGAAGAAGAAGAAGAAAAGAAAAAAAACAAACAAAAAAAACATACCGCAGGGACGGTTCTGGAGTTAGTCAGCCATAGAGCATATATAATAGGCTCAAGCTGAGAAGGATTATTTAATATAAAAAACAGGAGGGTCAATTTATCTTCAGGAAATCTTAAAACCAGCAGAACGAGGATGAAGCTAACAAACTCTGACACAGTGACACATGCACCATCATTAATAAAACTCAAAGACTCGATGTTCATTCATTCAATTTCGTTTACCGACGCAGGTGAAAGCCCAGAGGGATATTTTGAAAAAAAATTCTTCCTGAGCATTGTCCTGGCAAAAAAAAACAAGGATGAATAATGCAGTCACGTCGACTGGCAAAGAGCGCACACATGCACACACACAAATGATGAAGATACGGAATGATAGACTACTTCTGACTAAACAAAGCCACACTCGAAAATTTCAACACAATTTGAACAAAATTACCACGGCATGGATAGATGACAAAAAAGCTTTTGATGGTGTCCCATATTCATGGATGATACAATGCATGCAAATGCACAAGATAAACCCCAAATAATCAAACTGATAGAGACAACAATGGAGCTTTGGAATACCACATTGATATTCCAACACTCGGAGGGAAAGATCGAAATACCAGCAGTAAAGTTATGTCGAGGAATCTTCCAGGGAAACAGCCTGTTTTTCCTGGCCCTGGACCCACTGAGAAACCTCATTAATGAGCAAGGACCTGGATAACCCCTGACATCAAATAAGACAATGTCCAAAGAGACAAAAAAAGGTAACATATCCACTTTACATGGATAATTTAAATCTCTTTGCACGAAATGATGAAAAATTGGCAGAAATATGAATGAATGATCGTTTTAAGGCCATTTCCCCCGCTAGAGCGGGGGTTAGCCTTGCGGGCCCCATGACAATCATGGTTCCCTGTTTGAGGCAATGTTTTTATGGCCGGATTCCCTTCCTGACGCCAACCCTTGGTCATGCTCTTACGATGCGAAGGGATACGGTGTACCTATTCTAAATCGGGGTATATACCGTGATCATTCATCCCAGCAAGCTGGTACTCAATTTGCCAGCCTCGGAAGGATGACAGGCTGAGTCAACCCCCTGGCGTTAATTCAGCGATCGACCGGGATTCGAACCCAGGATCCTAGGATCCCAAGCCGGCACCCTAACCGCTAAGCCAACACCAGGCTAAGCCAACTAAGCCAACACCACCTGGCAGAACAACTCAAATTAGTGAAATAGTACTCCGACGACATTCAAATGGAATTTGGCCTGGATAGGTGTGCCAAGTCACAATCATACAAGGTAGACCAACAAAAACGGACAACATAAAAATTGACACAAATACAACAATACAGGAGCCAGACAAGGAAGCATCACAAATACATCAGAGTAGAAGAGCGCCACCAAATATGTGACAAACAAATGCATAAAATAATTAGCAAAGAATACCTATGTAGAACAAGTCTGATCCTGAAAACATACCTTTCTCCAAGGAACAAAATCAAAGCAATAAACCAGCTCGCAGTACCAGTATTCCAGTACAGCTGCGGAATAATAAACTGGTCACAATCAGAAATCAATAAACTGGAGCAAAACAAGGAAACTCCTCACCTTCCACAAAATGCTTGACAACAATTAATGCATCCTGACCTGCCGAGAAAAATTAATGGTACCTGCCGAGATGAGAAGGAGGTTTGACGCAGTGTGCAACATAGAATGACAACTGCAGGATTGGCCGGACAAAAAGTGCAACAGACAACCGAATCCAATTTGTAAACAAACACATAGACAACTAGAACGGGCACTCGGTAGAGCGCATACCTTCGCCGCAGCTACTGTTCTGTACTTGGCATGGGAGTGTAGGGAACAGAACAACAAAAATACGATTTTGACCTTTTCGTGACCTTGACCTTGACCTTTGACCCGATTGCTCCCAAAATCTAATCAAATGTGTCCCGTATAATAACCAATCATCCCACCAAATTTCATGCAATTCGGTTGAATACTTTTTGAGTTATGCGAATAACATACACACACACACACAGACATACAAATAAATACACAGCGATCAAAACATAACCTTCCGCTTTTGCGAAGGTAATAAACCAGAGAAGGTATCCCTAACCCACCGAGCAAAACATTTCTAAAGACAGGTGCAAATGAAAGATGTCAGACAATAAACCAAATTAACAATGACTAAACAGCCCCAAAAATTGCAAAAAGGAAGAAAGAAAAATATAAAACGAAATATCAACAGATATATGACTAGGAAAACGATAAAAGAGAAGGAAGGTATAAAAAAGAAAAAAAAGAAAAGAAAAAAAAAAGTTGGACAGATTGGGAGTAGACAAAGCAGGATCATTGGAATGGCTAAGAAGAGGGCAGCTCAACTGGGATGGAGAACGAGTCATAATAAATGCCCAAGACCAAGGACACTACACCAACGGCTTTAAGAAAACGGCAGGACTGAGTCAATCGGAAATTAACTCGATACCAACCTGCCGCAAATCCGGAAGTGGACAGATGACGGCAATGAGCTGCTTTGATAATATCTCAACACAAACCGTCATTTAAAACAGTATTTTGTTAAAGTATCAATTTATGATTGGAATAACGTTTGGAATCGAGTGAATGCAATTACGATTTTGAATTCGTAAATGTATTCACCCAACCGTACGGAACTACTTCACATCCGGATTTAAATATTTGTTTGTCACAAATGTTGGTAAAAGTTAATTTTTTAATATTGTTATTTAATTTGTGATTGGAGTTATGCTGTTTCGAATGAAAATAGAGATATTGAGTTCAAGTGAAGACCAAATGCCGTGACGGTTTCTACTTTCTAACCGTGACATTCGCCGATCGCCATATGCAGATTCGCCATTGACTGGGTGTAGAACCATTCAAACAGGTACGTTTTTCGTGGAAGTCCTTCACGAACCTGCTGTCCATGCTTGATGTTCGACTACTGGTGGCACAGGAATGTGGAATTTATTGGTTCCATGGTTTCCCATTCGTCGTTTTTTTACCTAAGTCTTTCACGAACCTGCTGTCCATGTCTGATGTGCGACTGAAGGTGTCACAGGAATGTGGAATTTATTGGTTTCATGCTTTTGCATTCACCGTTTCTGCATTGTCTGTTTGCTTATGGCCTCCTACCCGTGCAAAGCAAGGGTACCTCACTAGTAGAAAATAAAGCATTGCGAACAGACCGTACTCAGAAAAAAAAAACAAAAAAAAACAAACACCTTTAGAGGCCATTTTTTCCCCGCAAACGGGGGTTGGCCTTTTTCGGGGACCGTGGTTGTTGTTGTTGTTGTTGTTTTTCGGTCCCCTTTTTGAAGGGGAAAAAATGCCGGATAGCCGGAACAGACCGTACTCAGATACAAAAAAGGAAAAGAAAGCAATGCTAATTGAGGTTTCAGAACCGAGCGATTTTGGTCTAAACAACACAGAAAACAAGAAAATGACCAAATACCAGGACCTCAAAAATAAAGTGAAAATATCCTAGAAGCTGAAGAGCGCCAAAATGGTACCAGCGATTATTTGAGCATTGGGAAAAAAGAACCTCACAGAGATCTTTAAAAGCATGGCAATGAATATTATGACAAACAAACTGCAGTTGGAAGCGGTCCGAAGCTCGGTGACCATCCTCAAAAGAGCCCTCGGAACAAAACTTTGACAATAAGAAAACTTCACAAACTGGTCCATGAATCATGATCCCATCCTGAAACAGAGGTGGATACTTCGAGACCTGTAAGGGGTGGTTGTGGGTGGGGGGGGGGGGGGGGGGGGCTCCATTTCACCTTCTGAAAACCGCATATGGAGTTAACAATCAATGACACACACAAAGTATTATCGAGTGCTCTGGGCAGAGGCCAAAGGCACATCAAACAGCACGGCCCACAAAAGTGCATGTCATCAGCTAAGAGCTGTGCGCTGGCAGGATGGCCTAGACATAGAGGTATGCATAGTCACCTTTGAGCTGTCCAGCCAGTGTTTGAATCCCGACCCGGCTGTAAACTGTCGTCAGGGTGTTTCGCAGGTACTGTGATCGATGTATGTGCCGGCCCTCGGATGGACGTTAAACTGACGTTAAACTGGGCCGTTGAAGAGATCACGGTGTCCTTCTTGAAGTGTGTGCAAGCTATAGCCGGCACCATGAACAAATTCCAACTAACCAACTAAATCTAACCTACAGGGGGCACTGCGTCAAAGGCACAGCTGCACTCTCCGGCAAATTATACCATCTGCAGCCATGTGTTGTATACAAAAAAGAAAAATAATAATGGGCAAAGGATGTTTTCTGCGTAATTGGGACAAATTAAACAAAGTATCCAATGAACCATCCAACCGTTTGTGACAAATAGTGGATTTGTTTGATGCAATGTGCCATTGATGCTGTGGTGACACAACTACTTACTTAAGAGACAGCGAATACTCATTTTTGCTCGTCTCGCTATTTCGTACAAGGTAGCTCGATTCTTTGCAGAGCCGGAGCAAGTTTTCAGCATCGGCACGGCTAATTGCTCCATGATACCACCTGGAAATAAAATTCAAACAAGCAAAGCTTCAACGGAATCAAAGTTTCTCGCAATCAAAGAGGAGCTTGTACATGCATCACATGATCGGACAGGTTACATTAAGAGGGATCATGCATTGCACTTTTACATAAATCACAAATAAATGCATGTACTATGAACAAATCAACAGTTTATGAGATGCAAACCTGAGATTGCAGCCTCATGAGCCAAGTGCTTGGATCGGAATGCCAAACAGGCCAACCCATGTCACAGGTTAATGTGCAATGTTAAAAGTCCAACCATTCACTCCAGAAACAAATACGGTACTTTGCAACTCACAACAATGCATGTTCTGCAAAAAGTCAAAAGGTTCAGGAAACAAACTAACACTTGACTTTCAAGAGGAAGGTTGGGATCGATTTTCTCTCCGATGGGTGTGAAGTGTTCAGCGTTGATGCCGGGTGGACCTTTGAGGCCCAACGGAGGCCCAAGGTGACATGGTCGACACAAGCGGCGATCATCGTCTCCGGCAGAACGGACGGCACGCTCAGAGCCAGATTCCAGCTGGACTGCGAATGAAAGGAAACGGAAGATTGTCAACAAATGGCCAAGACAGTAGAATTTTACATAAACAATACATCCGAAGCATCATCTTCACTAAAATCAAATAGATTCGCCCTTGTCGCACACCCAACCGGTCTACCAAATTTCCTCCAAATCCGTCCATAACTTGAGATATCATGCTATGTATCGTTTTCGGCCCTGTTGCTCAATGGTGAAGAATCACTTTTAAAATTCTAGCATCCGGATCGGGATTTTCACCAAAATCTAATCATTTCGTCCTTGTCACACACCCAACCTATCCGCCAATTTTTTGTCTAATCCGGCAACAACTTTTTGAGATATCCTGTACACAGACAAAAACACAGACAGACAGGTGTGAAAACATAACCTACATCCACCTTCGGTGGCGGAGGTAATATTAAAGGGAAAAAATAACAAATAAAAAAAAAGAAAAAAAGAGTTCAACACATCCAAATATTACAAGACAAACCTAAAGCCTTTGAGAAAGGGGCACGCTTCCACTCCCAGGGCTCCTCGTACTCATCCGGCGGCCTCTCGTCGTCCTGTGGCAGGTGACTCTCCCGAGACGTCTGTGCCGTGTGACCGTGGGCCATGCGGCCTGCTGCGTCACTAGAACCGTCATGTGCCTGAACGGCCACCTCCTCCATCAGCTGAGGGAACACTCCATTCTGTCGCAGCGGCTCATAAGGGTTGTCGTACAATGGAGCGGAGGGTTGTGCTCGCTCCAACGACGATTGCTTCCTGATCTCTGTATACATGAGAATTGAAGGCAAGGGAATTGACCCTCTAAACTAGGAGATTAACAATTCATTTATTTTAAACAAAAAAAACCACAAACACAACAACAAAAATGTAAAAATAACTTGTTGGGACATTATTATATTCACAAAACTTGTTCAATTTATGTTGACTTTTCCAAACTGTTTGCAATTTTTTTTTTTAAATTCACTAATATGATTGAGGATTCCAAAAACCTTCATAATGACCCACCATGATTCCCCACCCCCAAAAAAGGAAGTAAGTCACCCCTTGAAGAGCCACGCAAACAGGAATACACGACGAGTACACGTCGAAGGATCGTTCCTAGTTTCCGATGCTACGATCGTTAGGCCATGTGTAAGGTCAGTGAAAAGATCACACTATTAATCCATGAGGAGAGATTTGCGTGCCGCAGGTTCAGTGGATTTTATTCACGCATTCAACATAAAGGAGGAAATTGATCCGAAGAGCTTACTTTTCAAGTTTAAAACGTCCACCCGAGGTCTTACCTTTCCAGAGGATAGAAAAGCCTTTTATGATACTTGGTGAGCTCCGATTACAGGCACGTCACGGAGATAGGGAATTTTCCTTATGAAAGCCGCCGCCCAATCATTGATCCACATGTATGAATTAGTGTTTAAATTCCATTTGGTGCTTTGCATTCCACAGAAAGCAATAAACCAGCAACTCTTATATCATGTCAGACAAGTTTCAGGGTAGTGGATTGAAAAATAAATAAATAAATTGAACTGCGAGCAGTGCTGTCGGCTTCCCATCATTCCGCATCTGGCACCCACATGGAGTGGAGGGTTGTGCTCACTCCAACGATGATTGCTTTAATTGACGATTTAATCCATCGCCAACAGGAAAAAAAAATACGTGAAGCAACCCTCGGACAATCCATACATTGTCGCAAAACTTAAACAGAGGGCCATTCACTGATATTATTCACTTCAATAAAGGTGGATTTTTGGCGGCCATGTTACGTCAGGGATGGTCATTTATATTCATGGCATTGTGAAATATAAAACGTCCATCATCAATCCATATATTCCAGTAAAACCTAACTTATGGGGCATTTGATGATGCTGATGCCGATTTGGTAAGAGTAGAACTTGAAGGACTATTTTACCTCAGAGAACCACCACCCAGGTGTGAAAGGATGATCACAAACAATGCAACAAAACCTTAACAACATTATGAAACATTCGATTGCTTCTTGTGTTGTGGCAGTTGAGTGTTAGTGGCAACCCGATTTGATAAAAGTCTAACTTTGGAGGTCATTCTACGTCAGGGTCAACAGCTGCACTCATGCAACCACTTAAACACGTTACCCAAGGGGCCAAACCAATTTTTTTTTTTTTGAAAAACAGACACGGCATGCTGTAAAAGGTTTGCTGCCAAAAATCATATCTATATATATATATATATATATATATATATATATATATATATATATATATATACATATAGGAACAAAATGTATATGGACAACCTTATCAACAAGCTACTGGAAATCTGTAGGAAGCCTCTAAACCAGCGGTCGGGAACCTATGGCTCGCGAGCCATATATGGCTCTTCCGGTGACGGCATATGGCTCCCAGACAATTTTGAGTTGAAAATTTTTTTTTTTTAAATACATGTAATATTTCTTAATAATACTGTGTCATTTTAAAGTAAACAGAAATTAGTTTTGAAGATAAATTTCACGGGTCACCCGTGGGTCGGGTCGGGAACCAATGGCTCGCGAGCATGTCCGCGTCATTGTAAAGGTGAAGAAATCAATTTTATCAGATAGCCAACTAGTTTATCCGCTTCAACCCTTGTAACGGAAAAGATGGCGAAAAGAAAAAAAGACGATGATTACCGTGCATTCCAGGCTGCGTGGACAGAGGAATTTGCATTTGGTGAGAGAGCAGGATCTGCGGTATGTCTAATATGCAATGATAAAATTGCATCGATGAAACGGTCAAATATAAAGCGGCACTTCGATACGCACCATGCTTCATTTGCATCGAAATATCCAGCGGGGGACAGCAGGAAAAGGGCATGCGAGGAGCTACAGCGGAGAGTGCAGACGAGTCAGCAGCAACTACGTGTGTGGACCAAGCAAGGTGACGGGAATTCCGCTAGCTTTGTGGGTGCTTTGGCAATAGTAAGGAATGGAAAGCCATTCACAGATGGTGAGTATGCCAAAACATTCATGCTTGATGTGGCCAATGAACTGTTTGATGACTTCCCAAATAAAGACAAGATAATCAAACGAATAAAAGACATGCCCCTGTCAGCAAGAACTGTGCACGATCGTAGCATCATGATGGCAAATCAAGTCGAGGAAACACAAATTAAGGACATAAACGCCGGGACATACTTTTCTCTCGCGTTAGATGAGTCAACAGACGTTAGCCATCTATCTCAGTGCAGTATAATTGCCAGGTATGCTGCAGGTGACACACTGCGTGAGGAAAGCTTGGCTGTTTTGCCAATGAAAGGGACAACAAGAGGAGAGGATTTATTCACGTCTTTCATGGAGTTTGCTAAAGAAAAAAAACTACCGATGGATAAACTTATTTCTGTCTGTACTGATGGTGCACCCTGTATGTTGGGGAAGAACAAAGGATTTGTAGCGCTTCTCCGTGAACATGAAAAGAGAGCCATCCTAAGTTTTCATTGCATCCTGCACCAGGAGGCGCTTTGCGCTCAGACGTGTGGCCAGGAGCTTGGTGAGGTGATGTCGCTGGTCATTCGAGTGGTCAACTTTATTGTTGCCCGAGCTTTAAATGATCGCCAGTTTAAAGCTCTGTTAGAAGAAGTTGGGAATCATTATCCCGGTCTGCTTTTACACAGCAACGTGCGTTGGTTGTCAAGGGGGAAGGTGCTCAGCCGTTTTGCAGCTTGCCTGAGTGAAATCCGGACTTTTCTTGAAATGAAAGGCGTCAAGCATCCTGAGCTAGACAACACTGACTGGCTCCTGCAGTTTCACTATCTCGTGGACATAACTGGCCATCTGAACCAGCTCAATGTGAAAATGCAAGGTATTGGAAATACAATCTCATCCCTTCAACAAGCAGTGTTTGCATTTGAAAGCAAGCTGGAAGTCTTTCTCAGGGACATTGAAACAGGTCGTCTTCTGCACTTTGAAAGACTGCAACAATTTAGAGATGCATGCTTAGCAAGTGACTCCACTCAACATCTGGATCTCCAGCAGCTAGCTGGCTTTACGTCCAATCTCCTGCAGTCATTCAAAGCACGTTTTGGAGAATTTCGTGCGCGCACTGGTCTTTTCAAGTTCATCACTCATCCACATGAGTGTGCAGTGGACAAAATCGACCTGACATGCATCCCCGGGGTCTCTATCGGAGACTTTGAGCTGGAAGTTGCTGACCTGAAGGCATCAAACATGTGGATGAGTAAGTTCAAGTCACTTAATGGAGAGTTGGAAAGTCTTGCGCGACAGCGAGCAGAGCTGGCGAGGGAACACAAGTGGACAGAAATGAAAAATCTTCAACCTGAAGACCAGCTGATTCTTAAAACTTGGAATGAGCTTCCTGTGACATACCACACAATGCAGCGTGTGAGTATTGCCGTATTGACCATGTTTGGCTCTACATATGCATGTGAGCAGTCATTCTCGCATATGAGGAACATTAAGACCAACCTACGCTCACGTTTAACTGATGGAAGCCTCAACGCCTGCATGAAGCTCAACCTCACCACGTATGAACCAGACTACAAGGCCATCAGCAAAACCATGCAGCACCAGAAGTCACATTAAAAGTAAGACATATTTAATTTATTATACGTTAAAAATACTATATGGCTCTCAATGAAATATATTTAGAAATATTTGGCTTTTATGGCTCTCCCAGTCAAAAAGGTTCCTGACCCCTGCTCTAAACTATACGCGAATACGGCACCTTCAGCGACAAACAGCCATTATGGTTTATCCATGTTCCTTGAGCAATGATGAAGGAAAAACTTAATTCTAACAAACCAAATATATCATAAATAAATTGTTATTACTCCCTGAACCATTTACATCTCAATATCAAGGCATATTTTGGGGGCAAAACATCAAAGAATTGTTAAAAATGCTCAATCCTGAATTAAATTGTTTCGTTTGTGAACGTAACATTAGAAGACGCATTTCTGTGGTGCTGTTAGTTATCACTTTCTGATTCACTGTTGCTGTCAAAGGTGGTAGTGTAGTGCGCGTGACTGCACTTCCTTTTCGATCCCTGACAGCGGCAGCCTATATAACAGGCAATGTTCTTCTTCCCACACGAGCAGTTTGTGTTGCAGCCCTTGGTGCAGCCACAGGAGATAGTCTGCATCATCTGCTGTGGCCAGGTCGGGTGTGTGGATTGCACTGGTACCAGCTTTCCAACATCCATGGCCCACCCATAGTCCTCACATGGTAAGACACTCGGCTTGCAAATCTGAGCACTCTTGTCGATTGCAGTCGCCAATGCCGCATGTTTGAGATATTGCTGGAATGCGTTCTCTGTGGGCGGTAGCAGCTTCAGCAGAGTTGACCTGTTTAGGAACTTGTGAACTTGGAGCTTTCCCAGGTCTGAGCCCTCAAAGTTATCACCCTTGTTGGTATATACAGCGACCACAAGCTCATTTGCCTGGTTCATTACATCTGCTGTGATCCGAGCGGGACCTTGATCTTCGTCTGCAAAGTCTTCCATTGCCGAGATGTCGGTTGTCTTGCTTCTGTATGAAGACAACAAACAACAACATGCATTTTAAGGCCATTTTCCCTGCAAGAGCGGGGGTTAGCCTTGCGGTCCCTATGACAATCTTCTCCATTTTGCCCTATTTTCTGCATCTCTCCTTGTTAACCCCCTTGCCCGCATTTCTTCTTCCACCATCTTTAGCTAAGTCTTTCTCAGTCTTCCTCATCCTCTACTTCCTTCTACATTCATTTCCATCACTCTTCTCAACCAGTCACTTTCATCCTTCCTCAACACATGACCAAACCATCTCAACCTGTTCCTCTTCACAGCATCAATCACAGGCTCTATTCCCATCATCTTTCGCAATTCATCATTTGTCTTCCTCTCTCTCAACGACACTCCGCACATCCACCGAACCATTCGCATTTCCACCCTTTCCAGCCTTCGTTGCTGCTCTACATTCATGACCCATGTCTCGCTCCCATAAATCATAACACTTCTCACACATGCAGCATACACCTTTCCCTTCAGCTTCAACGACACTCCCCTCCTCGTCAGCACGCCACTCAGTTCCCGAAACTTCTTCCATGCACATCTCACTCGAGCAACCGTTGCCGAGTCTGATCCACCTTCTCCATTCAGCATGTCTCCGAGGTAGCAAAATGTTTTCACACCTTCCAGCTTCACGCCGTCTCCAAGATCCAACTCAACATTTCCTCCATCTGCAGCTCCCTCTGTGCACACCTTACATTTGAATGTAGCTGCCACACTGGTTAATGACCCTCTCAGACCACTACATTTTTGATGAACCCACTCAGCGCACATAGTACATTGAATGGAGTTCACTCCGACACCCTTCCTGCACACAGCACATGGCCACTTCCCAGTTCTTTCCACCTCACCACATGCTTTACCACTTGCCATCACCTTCGTCTTTCCTATATTCACCTTTAGACCTTTTGTCTCCATACATTCCTTCCACTTGTTCATCTTTTCCTTCAGTCCATCCATACTTTCCGCAATCAACACCAGATCATCTGCATACAACAACTCCCACGGCAAACCCTCCTTTACGGTCTGAACCAGCACCTCCATCACAGCTACAAATAGTAGTGGACTTAGTACCGACCCCTGATGCACTCCCACCTTCACCTCAAACTCACCACGAAGTCTCGCGAGATCACGGCGAGGTCACGTCTTTTCGAAGCTGCTCCATGCGCTCACGCTTTCGAAGCTAAGTGATATTTCTCAATTGTGTTTTTGTCGAGACTGTATCTATCTTTCGGTGTATGTACCTATAGAGTATCTTTTGGAAAATTTTCGGTGCTAATTTTTCGTACATGTATACACAATCGTCGGTTAATGGTATCGAGTATTCTGCGGCCTAGTACTCGTAGGCTTAGACTACCGTACCGTCTCCGACCTTGTGGTTTGTTTTTCTCTCTGTGATTCGTCGAATGCGCTGAAATTATTTTCGTTCTCCGTTTCGTACCAGTCGTTCACCCCGTACCTCCTTGTTTAATATCTGTACTCACAAAAAAAAAAAAAACCCCAAAAATTTTTTTTCCTTCCCAGGTCTTATTCGTTTATTTGTTGTTCTTTTTGTTCGTTCGTTCTTCGTTCGCGATCACGCGGTTAGAAATGTATAATCTCTCCCCTGAACAACTATTTTCTCTCATATATTATAACACCCTTTTCTTCTTTTCCTACAAAAGGATGCTTTCGTCTTGCTCACCAAATCTATTCATTCCAAAAAATATATATAATACAATCTCTTACAGTTCCTCCTTTCTACATTCCCTAAACTATCCAGAACTCCATCCCTCCTCCAGTGTTCTCAAACGTATTTTTGACTCGAAGGTCTCAAACTCATTTTGCAAAAAATGTTCGTTTCCCATGAATCGGACACTTTTCAAAATCCAATCTCACCCCTCCCCTCCAAATCCTCCCCATCACCCATCCCTTTCAAATCTCCCCCCTTGCCCTTTCCCTCCTAAACTCCCCCCAACACCCCTCCCCTCCGAGACTCTCCCTCGCTCCTCCCCTCCTAGACTCCCCTCTCACCCCTCCTCCTCAAAGCATCCTCCCTGCTTCTTCCTCCTTCCAACTTTCACCTTCATCTCCCCAAACCTTCTGCCTGGCTCTTCCCCCTCCTCAAATAACACCTCACTGTGCCTCACCCAATCTCCATCAAACCTTTTGTCCGCCCCATTCTTCCCTTTCTCCAAGCTATTCTGAAATCTCTGACACACCTTCAACAGCTCTCCCTACCTCTTCCTCCTCTTCCACATCTTACCCTACCCCTCCCCCCCCTGTTCTGGACCCGATGCTCCCCCTTCCTCTTCATTAACGGTATGGACCTCAAACATCCGGGGCCTTCGCTCAAACCTGACTGACCTCTCCATACAGGTTGCTTCTGACAAACCAGATGTGATCTGCTTAACAGAAACTTTCCTCCTTCATGATGTCTCTGATGCCTTGGTATCTCTCCCAGGTTACTCCCTCCTCCGGTATGATAAACCTGAGCCTCGTCCTGGAGGTGGGGTTGCTATCTTTATAAAAAACTCTCTTCCTCACTCGCCCTCCACTGCCCTCTCTCCACCTCACCCCCAGGAATACCTTTGGCTACGGCTTCCCCTTCGCTCCCACCTTTTGTTCATGTGTGTTGTACCGTCCACCAATCAGCGATGACTCCATCTACATCTCACTGTCTGATAATATGGACCAACTTCTATCTACCCATCCCAACTCTCTCTTCCTCATATGTGGTGATTTCAATTGTCACCATGCCAGTTGGCTGGGTGTGGGTACCTCTCTCACCAGCCATGGCTCTTCAGCAAAGGACTTCTGCGACTCACTGGGACTGACACAATCTGTCAATTTCCCGACACGGATCTCAGTCAACGGAGCATCTTCTCTTCTGGATTTGGTTATGACAAACTTCCCTGAAAATGTCTGCTGCTCTTCTTCTGCTCCAATCGGCTCTTCTGATCATGTGCTTGTCAAAGTGGACATCTCTCTGACCATTCTCAGAGAGCCTCCTCAGCGTCGACGAGTCTGGCATTTCACTCAGGCCAACTGGCACGGTCTTCAAGCAGCCATCAATCATCTGGACTGGTCTCCCATCTCTACCGCCTCTGACATCAACTCATCCTGGGAATTCTTTCAAAGTAAATTGCTCTCTCTCATGCACAGATTTATACCATCTCGTCTTCAGTTGTCATACCCTTCCTCCTAGTGCTGTTAGCTAGATTCAAAATCCCGTCTCGGAACCGTCTCGATAAATTTTCAATTTTCATAACGGGATCTCGGTTCGGCTCGGTTCCCGGCAAAGTAAAAAAAAAAAAAAAAAAAAAAAAAAAATAAATAAATAATAAGGCTTCAAAAATAATGGAATTTCATTACAATATATAAACAACAATGAAAAAAATTCATTTCTGATGTTGAGTACTTAAATTCCGACTTAGCTTCCATTTACCGGGATGAAATAAAATACACCGCCTACATGCAGATGATCGGCCACCGACGGGACCGGGTTATCTCATTACAGTTTGTATTGTCGTGTAATTTCTTGCTCGGAATGTCAGAGGGAGAAAATGTTTCTGCCCAGGCATATTCGAGTCCCGGTTGGAGTTTCATTATCATTTTGTGAGTTGTGATCGCCAAGGGGATCGCTCCCCCCCCCCCCCGTACCCCTCCCCTCCCCCGCCCGGCAATGCCGGGTTCTTCTGCTAGTAAATTATAAAGCAGGCGGTGTAGTGATCACCCCTCCTCCTTATTTTGACTCTGTGACTAAAGTAAACGTAATCAACTTATCAGGCCTAAAGTGGAGATAAGATAACCAAAATACTTTCACATTCAAACCGTCAAACCAAACCCCGAGGGATTCTTACAATTTATAGATTTAGCGTTGCAATTAAACATAAACGTTCATCAAAAACTCATTTCATAAAACTACATAATGTATTGTACTTGTATTAATACATTGTGTGTAGAATAATCCGTTATAAACGTGTTTTTAATCTAAATAAACATCGTCCCTCCAATCACGGGGCTCGAGCGAGTCCCTCGATATTAATGTGCAAAAGACCATAGCAACCACATTCCGTAACTCGTCTCCAAGGACGGACACGTGACCGCAGCGTAAGGCGGGGCGAGGCGGAGTGATACAGCGGAAGGATTCGACGGTTTAAATAAAGTCGCGATGCGGGGGATTTTCATTGGGACCTTTATCCTGATTTCGTTACCTCCGCCACCAAAGGTGGATGGAGGTTATGTTTTCACTCCTGTCTGTTTGTCCGTTTGTTTGTGAACACAATATCTCAAAAAGTTGTGGACGGATTCGGACGAAATTTTGTGGAGATGCAGCGTGTGTGACAAGGACGACATGATTAGATGTTGGTGAAGATCCGGATTCGGAATTCGGATTCGTTTGCAGTGCATTGTTTGTTGACGAGGGGAAAATCCTGGAACAGTGAGTTCACTTTATCTATCATCGTTTGTGTCAGTTCAGCTGCACTTGCGAAAAATGATGCTTGTGCAGAAGCAGAGTAATGAAAGCAAGGCTCAATAAATGCCTCTATTATGGAAAATATCTGCAAGAAGTTGGAATTTTAACCGGGATTTTTTTACCGAGAAATTGCGTCAGTCAATTTATCTCGGGACCGTCCCGAGACCGTCTCGAAAGCCGAAACCGCCGGGATTTCGTCCCGGTCTGGCTCGGTTGACAGCCCTACTTCCTCCCGTCCATGGTACACGGAATCTTGTGGTGAGGCTGTTGCCCTGAAACAACTTGCTTTCGTCTCCTGGAAAGCAAATCCAACGGAAGGAAATCTCATTTCCTTTCACAAAGCCCGAAACAAGTGTGTGTCCACCCTCAGGAGAGCCAGGAAACAATATCTCACCATTCTCAAGACCGAACTCTCTTATCTGTCTCCCTCTTCCAAATCCTGGTGGCGTCTGGTCAAATCTGTTTCTGGTGTTTGTTCCCCCTCCATCCCCTCCCTCACCTCAAACGGCTTAACGGCTGACTCCGCACGTGAAAAAGCTGAATGCCTCAACTCTGTGTTTGCCTCTAAATCTTGTGTCCCAAACCCATCCCTCTCTGTACCCACCATACCCAGTCGTACCCAGCTGCTCCTGGACTCTGTGTCCTTTCCTCCTGACAAGGTGGAAAAGTTTCTGTCAACCCTCGACTCTGATTCTGCAACTGGTCCTGACGGCATCAGCCCACGGGTCCTAAAATCATGTTCTTCTGCTCTTTCACTCCCTCTTTCTGTTCTCTTCACCCTCTCTTTTGCTCAAGGTCATCTGCCATCTGCTTGGAAATCAGCCAACATCACCGCTTTGCACAAAAAAGGTGCAAAAACAGATCCCAGCAACTACAGACCAATCAGCCTTCTCCCAATTATCAGCAAAGTCATGGAATCCATCATTGCTTCAGAAATTAAATCTTTCCTCTTCTCCAATGGCTTGATCTCTGATCATCAATTTGGTTTCAGACCTGGTCACTCTACTCTGGACATGCTGCTTCTGCTTTCTCAACAATGGATGGAGGTCCTCAACGCCAAACAGGAAATTAGAGCTGTCTCCCTTGACATTTCACGTGCCTTCGATACGGTCTGGCACCCTGCTCTGCTCTCCAAACTCTCCTCCTTTGGTATCCATGGAAATCTCCACGCATGGCTGGCGGACTTCCTCTCTGGTCGTAGTCAACGTGTGGCCCTGAATGGGTTTCTCTCATCTCCTCTTCCTGTTCAGGCTGGAGTTCCCCAAGGTAGTGTTCTGGGCCCTGTGCTTTTTCTGGTCTTCATCAATGATCTCTCTGACTCTCTTGGAAAATCCTCTCTATCTCTTTGCTGACGACTCTACTCTCTGTCGCTCCATTCCTCATCCCTCAGATTGGCAGTCTGCAGCCTCCTCACTCTCTGCAGACCTGGACAAAATCACAGACTGGTCAAACAAGTGGAACATGTCTTTCAATCCTGACAAATCTCACACTCTTACAATGTCTCTCCGAAAGGACCGACTGGACAACCCTCCCATCTACTTTCTCAACAATCCTCTCCAGGAAGTTCTGTCGCTCAAGCTTTTGGGTCTCACTATCTGCCATGATCTTTCTTGGGAAAACCACATTTCCAAGCTGGCCTCCAAAGCCAGTCGCCGACTGGGCATCCTCCGTCGTGCGAAGTCCTTCCTTGGCACACCTGAGCTTCTCACCACATACAAGGCTTTCATCCGCAGCTCAATGGAATACTGTTCCCCCCTCTGGGCTGGTGCTCCTGCCTCACACCTTGCTCGGCTTCACGCTGTTGAGGCCAAAGCTTTCAGAATCATTGGAATCTCCTGCGATGTAGTCAACGCCGAGGGCCTTTCACTCTCTCACCGCAGGCAGGTTGGTGGTCTTTCTGTCTTATACCGACTCCTCTCCGGCCTTGCTCCCCCAGCTCTCTCTGTGCTCTGTCCCCCCAATATTCCTTCAGGTCGCACAAGATCTGCCTGCAACCCTCTTATGGTTAAACTGCCAAAGTCTAGGCTCTCTGCTCACCTTCACTCTTTCATTCCCCTTTTCTCCCGCCTCTGGAACAAACTCCCCCACTCCCACTCCTCCCTCCAGGTCTTTAAAACAGCTGTTCACCACCAACTCTTATCTTCCCCCATCGAAAACCTTGATCTTTTCTACCCCCGGTAATTCACCCCAGAGTCCTTGCAGTGTTCATATGTTTTAATCCTCTCCCACCTCCCCCCAAGTCCTCCCGATGTCCCTGCTCTCAAATGTTGTGTTTGTGTCCTTCCCCCTCTTCCCCCTCTCTTTTGCGTCCTTCCCCATCTCTCCCCATCTTGTCTACCGCTCCCCTTGTTTTTTGTGTTTTGTGTGTCGGTTTGTCTTTTTGTGTGATTAATGTTAGCTCTTTCACGAGCCTCGATCTTGTATACAAAAAAAAAAAAAAAAAAAAAAAAAAAAAAAACTGTTCCCGTCCTTCGTCCTTACAGCTGTGCGCACTCTTTTGTACATTGCCATCACAACTCTGATCAACCATTCCTCCACTCCTAACTTCCTCAATGCCCATGTCAATACTTTGCGTGGAACCCTATAGAATGCTTTCTCCAGATCAACAAACCCAAGAAAGAACTTCTTCCTCTTCTCCATGTACTTCTCCTGCAACTGCCTCAATAAAGAGCACATCTGTCGTTCCTCTTCCTGGCATAAATCCAAACTGCATTTCGTCGATCTTCACCTTCTTCCTTATCCTCCTCTCCATCACCCTTTCCAATACCTTCATTCCATGCTCCAATAACTTTATCGCTCGGTACGAGCCACACTCCAGAGGGTCACCTTCCCCCTTGTATAGAGGGACAAGGGTACTCAGTTCCCAATCCACTGGAATGCGACCTTCTTTCACCACCAGATTACAGATCTCTGCCATTCTCTTCACACCCCAACTTCCTGCTGTCTTCAACATATCTCCCACAACTCCCGTCGGCCCTCCCGGTTTTCTACTCTTCATTGCTTTTATCGCTTCCTCAACTTCCTTCTCAGTTATCTTCTCTGCCAGTCCTAAAACTGGGTTACTCTCTATGTTGCCATCCCATTCATTCTCTGTATTCAACAGCATTTCCATAGATCTTTTCCATCTTCCTTTAATTCCATCTGGGTCCACAACGATTTGTCCCACTTCATCCTTCAAGCAACTCACCCCCATCACATCACACCTCTCTTTCGCTATCTGCTTTGCAATCCTGAATACCCCTCTCTGACCCTCTTCCGAATCCAAGCGTTCTCCGAACATTTTCCTACATGTCTCCTGCACCTTTGCTACCTCTTTCTTTGCAGCCTTCTTGGCTGCCTTATAACTTTCATGCTCTGATTTTTCTGCTCCCGTACCCTTTGCCTTTTGCCACTCCTTGAACTTCTTCCTCTTCTCGTCAATCCTCTTTCCAACTTCATCATCCCACCACCATGTTTCCGAGTGCCTCGGTGGTCCTTTTGTCCATCCACATACCTCACCAACGGCTCCCAACAGACTATCTTTCATTGACATCCAACCACGTTCAAGCTCAACCACATCATCCTCTACCCGACCCAGCCTCTCTTTTAATGCCTCCCTTACTGTCACCTCTTTCAACCTCCACACCTTCATTCTCGGTTGGTACTTCACCCGCCGAGCTCTCCTCGCACCTTTCACCCTTATGTCGCAGACAACCAAGTGGTGCTGTGAAACAGCCTCCTCCCCCGGGATCACCTTTGTGTCCCGGAGGTGCCCCCTATCTCGCCTACGCACCATCAGGTAGTCAACAGTTGTCGTCGACCCACCTGACGTGTATGTAACAAGCTTATTATCCCCTTTCTGGAACTGAGTATTACAAATCAACAAATCAGCTCCATCAGCAAACTCCAAAATCCTTTCACCTTCTCCATTTCTCACACCATATCCATAACCCCCATGAACTCCCTCAAAACCGTCCATACTCCTTCCCACATGTGCATTTAGGTCTCCTCCTACCACAACAACTTCCTCATCTTTCACGTTTTCCATCAGCTTCTCCATCGCACACCAGAACTTGTCCTTCTCTTCATCGCTCCGACCAACCTGCGGAGCATATCCCGAGATGACGTTCACCAAGAGCTTTCCAATCATCATTTTCACCATCATCAACCAATCACTCACTCTCGTCACACTCACCACACTGTCTACAAACTCCTCAGAAAACAGGACACCAACACCATTCACGCCCTCCGGGCACCCTTGCCACACAAACTTGTATTTCTGTCCCTGCCTACCCTTCACCATTCTCACACCACTTCCCTTCCATCCCGTCTCTTGCACACAACATATGTCCACTCTTCTTCTGACCAATACTACCACCACTTCTCCTGATCTCCCTGTCATTGTCCCTACATTCCATGTCCCAAACCTCAGAAACCGATCTCCACTTCGGGCTGTACCCTGCCCACATGTCGTTGAAATTGTCATGGTTCTCTTTTTGAGGCAATGTTTTTTATGGCCGGATGGCGGATGCCCTTCCTGACGCCAACCCTCTTAGTCGCCTCTTACGACACGCAGGGATACGGTGTACCAGGGTACACATCGTAAAGAGTAATTATGTATGAAGTATGAAGGCAGAGTAATTATGTGTGCTTCTTCTATGCCCCAAAATATGCCTCGATATTGAGATGTAAATGGTTCAGGGAGTAATAACAATTTATTTATGATATATTTGGTTTGTTAGAACTAAGTTTTTCCTTCATCATTGCTCAAGGAACATGGATAAACCATAATGGCTGATTGCCACTAAAGGTGCCGTATTCGTGTATGGTGTCATGTTGTTTAGAGGCTTCCTACAGGACCAGCTTCCAGAGTTTTTCGAGTAGTAGCTTCAAACTCACTTCAATACCGTCTTGGGGTGCTTAAGCTGTCAGCCAAAGCTCATGGCGATAGGTTTGGTAGTTCTGGAGAAGAAGATCGTTTCATATTTGGGGAAAAAAAACCCCATATTGTCACCAATTTTCTTCTTCTTTCGGCTTTTCCCATTTTTACATGACGTCGCCACAATAATAGTTGATCACCCATAACCCGGGTTACGTACATGAAGTTACGTTCATGATCACCAAGATGGCCAGCAATGCAGGATAAAATTCAGGGAAAAAATCCGTCAGGATTAATTTCCAAGGGTGTGTTGGAAATATGCATATTGTTATGTCGGGTGGGGTAGTGATATATAAAGCCAGATAGATCTGTGTAGGTAGGTATTCGTCTGTCGTGGTAAGGAATCTGACCTTGTAATAAGTTCTTCATGTGTAGGCGCTTTGTCGGGCAAGAGTATACTTGTGAGCATACCAGGATGTTCGAGTGATAAGTAGAGTTAGGGATTAAAGAATAAAACCCCTGTATGTCTCACCTGGTCAGCCAAACCTTTGTCCCGTATGGCAATGCACACCTGTAGACTTAGTTAGGATCTCCTTAATGCAACATTAAATGACTCCCTTCCCTGACAGTGACTTCGGAAGGAACAGGCAAAGAAACCAGGCTGGGGCGCCGCCGATGATGGCCGCCGCCAATTACACCTCCGACAGGCCTAACCACATTGAGTGCCACGCGCTATCGCCACGCTACATGCTATGTGCTATCACCACGCTACATGCTACAAGCTATCACCACGCTACGGTCCTGTGATTGGTCGGCACGCTGGGCACGAACCTCCAGCCAACGAGTGCGAGAGCCGCGAAGCTGGAAGGTTCGGTGGAAGTCACTGGTTGGTAGCGCGCCAAGGCTGACGTCACCGGCAAGGTTATTTAAGGGAGCCCGAACGCCATTTGCTCTCTTGGTGCTTGGACATCATTCGCTGGCTGTTCTTCGCCCTACGCAGCACGGGTCTCTTGCGGCTCTTGCATCTCTTGCGGTTCGTGCCCTTGTTTGCGAAGCTAGCCTTTTTGGACATCCGGCGCTTCATTTTGTGGAGCCCAGGTTGAGTTGAGTCATAGCCCGAGTGGAGTTCGCTTGCGTCTTGCACGTTTGCTTCGGGAGAGCTGACTGGGACGTGGCAGGGCCGATCGTGTGTGAAGATCGACCTCGCTTGGAGCCGCCAGCCTGCGTTGGATGCGCGGTGCTGGAGCGCGGGACCTCGTGGGTGCTTTGGAATTTGGAGCAAGGCCTGGTGGCGCGCAAGCACGAGCGGAGCTTGGAGCCGCATGGTGGACGATACCAAGACAAGACGAGGGACAGATAAGGCCAATCTCCATTACATTTTACACAACGTGTTCTTTTCCTTTAATTCATACTCCTGTGTCTCGTTTCTGATATGCGTGTGGGGACGTCCCGATTTAGGACATTTTATTACCGGCGCGTGCTTTTTCCTGTCCTTGCCTTTTTACTTTAATAAACCCTTGTATTATTTTCCATCCCCTTTTAAACCTGTGCACGCTTGGGTTGATTGCCCCTACAGGGTCGGAGTGTCGCAGTTAAGCGCTTGCGCAGCCTCCATTTTCCTTCTTCCTCCCACGCGACATGTAGCCGAATCTGTATTGGTTATCGCCTCAATTAAATCCGTTTCGGTCCATCCGCGACCTTCTCCTGTTAACCGGAGTCACACGACAATATATTATATATTGTTGCGGATATGAGGATTGTATTTTTTTGATTGTGTGTATTGTAGTGGTAAATTGTTGTGAACATTGTTGGATATGGCCCCTCCTGCCTCCAGAGTTGTGTAAAGGTAAAAAGGGCGTCTCGGTAGTTAATTCCATGAAACACCACATTGAAGGACCCGATAAAACCCTTGTTCAGTAGCTTATATCTTATTATGTGTTTTAGAGTAAGGCCTTGTCTTCCATTAGGACACTCCATTGCACCGAATCAATTAAGAATAGCTCCCCTTCAATACTTCCATTTCCCAGCCAAACTCTCCATCTGCGGGTAAAGCAGTTCACAAGCGTGGGGTGCACGCCCTCTCATTTCGCTGCTATAGTGAATATGTGCTCCGTGCTCTGTTTGAACAGGAGGGGCGGGGTCGCCCGGGAGCGGCAAGCCCAGGGCGCGCCACGAAGGGCGGGGCTGTTCAGCCCCATGCCCAAATAAGGAAACAAGCCCGTGGCTCGCCACGAGGGGCGCGCCATCGGCGCCATGCCCAAATAAGGAGACAAGCCCGTGGGATTACCATACAAGGTCACGAAACAGAGATAGGGGGGGGGGGGGGGGTGGGGGGGGGGGAGGGCGGTACCGAAACCGAAGGGGGGCGTGTCACCCGCGCTGAAGGTATGAGAGAAGGGTGCGACGATCGCTGGGAGAAGCTACACGAGAGATACGGCAGATGAGTCCAGGTGCGTAAGAGGGTTGGCAGTCCACCGGGAGAGAGTTCAGAGTAGCACCGGAGTTGCGTGAGAGATACGAAAAGCCTTTGACAAAGAGCCGCTTCAACCAGCCCCGTTCAACCAGCCAAGTGACCCTGCCGGCGTGCGCTGTAAAGCCGAATACAAGGAGCTGCCGGCTCCTCGCTTCCCGCCCGGAGTGGACCTGCTCGCTGTGCCCTGTGATCCCACCTGCTCATCCCTCCAAACGATTCCTACCCTTCCATCCATTTGCGTACGTGAGTTTGTTTTGTTTGTGCTGTCCTGGGTAGTAAACTAAGTCAGTATAAGCTAGTAATTTGCACTGTTACCTGTTTTTTTCATGTCACCTGTAAATACCCGTGACTGCTCTTTTTGCTTATGTGTGTGTAAAAAATAATAAACCCCGTTACTCTTCTGTACGTCTTCTTCTTCCTCTTTGCATTCGTCGTCTTAGTCTTTTCCCGATTGAATAGCGGTGGCGCGATACAGCCAACGTCTGGGTGAATCGGGTGAGTCGGGGAACAACTGTTCGGCCGCGGTGCCTTCGCTCGGCAAACAACATCCATATACGCGGACCGTAACAATATTATATATAGCATGCATATATATACATGCATATAACATGCATATATATTGGCATCGCCAGCGGAATCGGCGGAACTCAATACATAAAAATACCAACGAGAACAATAATCGCGTCCGCTTGGAAGTTTAATAGAATAAACCATGTGCTACCTGCCATCATGCGCTGGGCCTCGTATGGCTCCATGTATCCATCATTGCGATGCTGCTGCTGGGGCTGGGTATGACGAGAGTCCCGGCGAACCATCGGTGCGTCGTACGGATCTGCGTAGTCATCTACGATGGATACCTGCAGGATGACGGCAACATGTGACGAGGTAAGCATTCCACCGAGTCATTGTTACCAAGCAGAAGATCAGGTTTTTGGCCTCAAAAAATCCTCATCCACTTTACGAAAAGGCCTAAACATAGTCAAACACATGTGACATGTGGTTTACAAAAATGGCGTCCATTACTAATTGGGATGGACTTTTAAAACGTTCTATTTTAACTGAGGGTAACAGTCTGAGGGACATTATCTTCGTATTAACGCAGAAGGTAAAAACCGATGACGTCACACAATCCCGCTGTAGTTTCAATGGGAAGGCTTTAAATAATGTTTGTATAACACTCGAGTTGTTTTTGACAAATAAAGGCAGATATGAGAAAACATTTACAAAGCCTCAAAGATCGTATCACCCTGTACATAGAGATAAAAATCAATCGGCAGTGCCCGGCTTCCAGGAAGACGTAGATTAACAAATAACCGATGCAGCAAATTGTGTTCCTCTTGGTCATCCATAAACAGGAGACCGACGCAGAAGGAAACGAGTGGACATACAAACACGACCCGCAAGAAGAGGCGGTTAATGCGCTGGAGTGAAACAAAAAGCAAATCATCAATGGGAATGGGTACCAAAACGAGGTGGCAGCAGGATGCAACGTTGAAACGGTGGAAGCGGAAAATTATGGAACATTTACAGGAAGGCAATTCGACAAAGGGAAGAGACACTTGGAAAAGTAGGGGAGCAAGAGGCCTGAACTTTGGAAGGTTGACAAGGAATCGGTTACTAAATGAGCGCGTTCTCCCCGGCAGAGCTGCGGAGGGATGGACTGATGTCCACTGGGACGAGGAGCAAGACTGGATGACAGACAATAGAAAATGGAATGAGCACATGCCCTCTTTTATTTACCTCATCCACGAGTCTATATGTCTGAATCCAAAAACAACTTTTTGATGAGTCATGTTGCTGATTTTCATCGTTTTTGCCTCCATGGCTTCCAGGAGTGAGCTTTAGGAGGTTTTATGCAGGTGGAGTGACACACAAGGTAAATAACACTGTTAGTACGTATTACATTTCAAACTAGAGTTCACAGCACACCTTACCCCGTGCAAACTTGAGAAACACGGACGTGGGCGGGATCTGCGAGCGGCAAATTTGATTGGTCATGATGATGTAAAATGCCGTCATATTTTGTCCAAGTACTGCTGCCCCGTGGTGAATGGAGCCCATGTTGCTGCCCCGTGGTGAATGGAGCCCATGTTGCTGCCCTGTGGCACACCTGCCTCTAAAGGTGGAATACTTCATCAGAGATCGTCAAGAGCTAGAGGCTGCTTGCATGCTTGGAGAAAGTTAACCAGGCCGGCAGGAAAGCAGCCCTGAATGCCACAGGCCGGGAGCTTCCCGTGCAGAGTCGTGTGCCAAACTGTGTCAGCTGACCTCGTGTTTCTGACTTGGGGCCTACATCGATTGATGCGAGAGCACCAGCAGCATGTGCAGAATTAAGTGGCCGGGGTGGACACCAAACCGGAAATCAGTGATGAAACCAATGAATAAACGTCATCACGATGTCAGCGGCGATTAGAGATGCCATTGCTTTTCATATTATGGGATGTTAGCATAGTGTCGTATCTAACCTGAAAACGTTAAAAGATTTATATTACCTTCACCACCAAAGGTGGATGGAGGTTACGTTTTCACCCCTGTCTGTCTGTCCGTTTGTGAACAAAATATCTCAAAAGTTGTGGACAGATTCGGACGAAATTTCGCTGAGATGTAGCGCATGTGACAAGGACGAAACGATTAGATTTTGGTGAAGATCCGGATCCGGCTACTAGAATTTTGAAGTGATTCTTCACTATTGGGATATAGGGCTAAAAACGATACATAGCAGGATATCTCAAAAAGTGGTGGACGGATTCGGACGAAATTTGGCAGAGATGTAGCATATGTGACAAGGACGAAATGATTAGATTTTGGTGAAGATCTGGATTCGGATCCGGCTACGAGAATTTTTTTTTTTTAAGTGAGAGTTCAACCTTTGAGTGATAGGGCCAAAAACTATACATAGCAGGATATCTCAAAAAGTCATGGACGGATTTGGACGAAACTTGTTGGACAGGTTGTGTGTGTGACACGGAATAATCGATTCAATTTTCGTGCAGATCCGGATCCGGAATCAGCTGGTATAATTTTTAAGTGATTCTTCATCATTCAGTCATATGGTGTTGGCTTCAGTGATACGAGCCTGGTGTTGGCTTAGCAGTTAGGGTGCCGGCTTGGGATCCTAGGATCCTGGGTTCGAATCCCGGTCGATCGCTGAATTAACGCCAGGGGGGTTGACTCAGCCTGTCATCTTTCCGAGGTCGGCAAATTGAGTACCTAGTTCACTGGTAATTCCCTGTGTGTCGCAAGAGGCGACTAACAGGGTTGGCGGCAGGAAGTGCATCCGGCCATAAAACATTGCTTCAAAAAGGGGACCACGGTGCCCAAAAAAGGCCAACCCCTGCTCTGCGGGGAAAATGGCCTCTAAAGGTGGTTCAGTGATATGGCCAACCAGGTGGAGGTATGCTCTCTACTGAGTGCCGTTCTAGTTTCAAATGATTTTCAAAAGACCGTTGTCTGAAAGTTTGTGAAAAACAATGTCTAAAACTTTGTCATTTTGCTCATGTAGCTTGAATAAACTTATTTCGAGTCACCCGCCTTTGTATTCCAATGCCGTAGAGGAAGCATTGAATAGGGAAAACACCCTCGTCGCTAACTACACCAACCACTCCACCTCAAAAATGCTATTTCAAGTAAAATGTCAAAACTGAACGTGGATCCAGAACTCAAGAGCCACGATGCTTGGAATGCAATGCAGCATTTCGAGCCATTTGTTTTGTGTCGGGGCGTGGCGGAACGCGCACTGCCTCAACCCGTGTCAATACACCGTTTCCTGTCGACTAATAGAGACCACAGAGGGCCGCGTGCAAACAACAATCGCCAAATGAGCGCTTATAAAAAAACCAAAACATGCAATTGTAAAACCAATAAAAAAGCTCCCACAAACACGGATAAAGGTCAAAGATTCTGGCGACGGTTCCATGATTAACAACCATTCCATCAAGCAAACTAGTTTTCTTGACACCAATTATGCCGACGAGCCACCTATCACTCATTTAGAGATGCTTGCCTTGCCCTCTCAATATTGACCCCATGCACACGAAGCGGAGAGCACCGTTTATCAATTCGTACACTTGTGACTGTCAATTTGTGACTCGATTTAAATTGAACGCTACATTTGAACACGAATCGGAAAAAAAACCCTGAAGTTTTACGATAATTTGGCTCGGAATTCATCCCGATTGCGCACACGCATGGAGGAGTGAGACAATTTTTCCACTCTTTTTCTTTCTGTCTGGCAAAGAAACAAAGTTGAAAATCATTCCAAACAGGAAACGTGATGTTTTTAAGCACATCATGTAAAGCACACAACCAACAGGCACGAACAACTAATGTCACGTGTTAAATAAGGTGGTGTAAAAGACCCTGCATCAATGGCGGTAAACTTGTGGAATATTTTTGTTCTACAACATTTAAAATATTTATTTTATTTCAGTTGAATCACATAATTGAATACTATAGAACACAAATCACCTTCTTGGGCCTTTCAAAAAACCTTCCATTTAGCAATACCTGGGAAAATTCGGTTGCGGTTCGGTTGCGAGAGGACGCTGGCGTTGCATATTCGCCGCTTCTCCGACTGGATGGATGTACAGGGTCTGCTTCTACTTTTCTGACCTGACATCTCACACCTGTCCTGCCTTTTCACACCCGCACGTGCCGCGTGTTCTCCGGCTGGATAACGGAATCTGCTTTTGATGGTACGGAATACGGAATCGAAAGGCCCGCTCCCGTTGTTTGTGGCCGTGGCCTTGTTTGCCGGTGGCCTTGTGGTCTTGGTGGCCTTGTGGCCTTGTTTGCCGCTGTGGTCTTGATTAGCGGCTGCAGTCGTTTGCCGCTGCGTTTGCCGCTGCGTTTGCCGCTGCGTTTGCCGCTTTGCCTCCTCGACCTTGGCCTCGTACTCGTCCCTTCGCTCCTGCCTGGCATGGCTCTGAAGTACTCCGCCGCAAGGCTTCTTCTGCTCAATACCCGCTCCACCCCATCATGCATCTCTGCCATCAAATCAAATGGACTCCTCCGACGACCCAGGTACATTCACCGTGGCTCCGGTCGCAAGTTTGTTTATTTGCAATCAGGTCACTCCATCCCCGTCCTCTGGTCGGCTCAGCGCACTCTCACTCTTCGTCCCAGCGCACCTGGTCACAGCAACCCACACGATCGCACCTCTTGCCTACGAACCCTGGCTAAATCACCTGAATTCATCCCTGCTGTTCAAAACAACATCAAGCTCACCCTGTTCAACACCCGGTCCCTCAACAATAAATGCCTCATCCTGAACGAATACATCCTGGATAACAAACTGGACTTTCTCTGTCTCACCGAAACCTGGCAACAACCTCTGGACTACTACACACTCAACCTCACCACACCCAATGGATATTCCTACGTCAATAAACCACGCTCGGAGGGCCGAGGTGGTGGAATTGCCGTTATCCACCGTCAAGACATCAAGACCAACCTCATCTCCATCTCATCTGCTCCATCATTTGAACACCTGGCTTTAAAACTCTCTGGTCACACGCAGTCAGTCATGGCTGTCGTCTACCGCCCTCCCAAACCACACCCATCATTCCTGTCTGACTTCTCCTACTTTCTGACCCAGCTATGTTCCCTCTCCCCCTCAATCCTCCTCCTTGGTGATTTCAATATCCACATGGACTCCACTGACTCCACAATAACCACTGACTTCACTGATTTACTCACCTGCTTTAACCTCACTCAACATGTCGACTTTCCTACCCATATCCGTGGTCACATTTTGGACCTTGTCTGCTCCACTGGATTAAATTTGCACCATCTCTATGGCTCCGACCTCACCCTCTCTGACCACTTAGCCATCACTCTGACCATCAACATCCCCGCCCCAACACCAAGGCATTATCGCACAATCAACTTCCGTAAGCTAAACGCTCTTTCACCTACCTCATTCTCATCCACCCTCTCTGAAAAAATGTCCACTTCTCCCTTCATTGACCTCCACACCCCTTCCGACCTCACTGACTACTACAACCACACTCTCTCCTCCTGCCTTGACCAGCTTGCGCCTGTAAAAACCAAAACAGTTTCTTTCACCCATTCTGCTCCCTGGTTTACCCCTGAACTCCACCTGATGAAAACTCGTGCTCGCCAACTTGAAAGACTCCGCAATAAAACGGGTCTCACAGTTCACTCCCAAGCCTACAAGGACCACATACAACACTACAAAGATGCCCTCTCCCGCGCCCGCTCTGCCTACTACTCTCAAATTATCCACTCTGGCTCCGGAAACCCAAAAGCACTCTTCTCGACAATAAACAAACTCCTCCGCCCCCTGAACACCACCACCCAGTCATTCACAGTAGACAACTGCATCTCCTTCCTCTCTTTCTTCCAACGCAAAATTGACAACATCTACAACAGCTTGACCACCGCCGCACCCGCTCCCCCTCCAACCACCTGCCCCCCCTTGTCCTGCCATCCCCTGTCTCGGTTCTCCCCAATCTCTCCTACTGACCTCTCTGAACTCCTCATAGGAATGAAAACTGCCACCTGCACTCTTGACCCCATCCCCTCCAGCTTTGTCAAAGCCTCCCTCCCTGCTCTCTCTCCACTTATCATTGCAACAATAAACTCCTCCCTGTCTACAGGCATCGTCCCACCTTCCCTCAAAATTGCTGCTGTTACCCCCATTCTAAAAAAACCTGGTCTAAACCCTGACACCCTAAACAACTTCAGACCCATCTCCAACCTACTAGTCTAGTAGGAAGACTAGGTCCCCCTGCACCCCCCGGAGATATACTTCTAATCAGTGTTTCTAGATTGGAAAAAATGTGTAGAAAATGACTAGCTATGGCCCCAAGCTGAAAAAATGTCCCACATACCATTTTTATGCAAATTACTGCTGCCATTATCAAAAAAAGACTAGGTCCCCCTGCACCCCCCGGAGATATACTTCTAATCAGTGTTTCTAGATTGGAAAAAATGTGTAGAAAATGACTAGCTATGGCCCCAAGCTGAAAAAATGTCCCACATACCATTTTTATGCAAATTACTGCTGCCATTATCAAAAAAAGACTAGGTCCCCCTGCACCCCCCGGAGATATACTGAAACTGGCAGTGACTGGTGATTGAAATGCGGTGCCTTTTTGTGTTTCAGGTCGAGGTACGTGAACTCCCCACGATCTACAGCAACCAGGAAGAGACTGATACCAGGGTGGTTCTGTACCTCCATCATGCTGCTACCATCGGATACAAGAACGCTGTAGTCAGAACACCGGACACAGACATCCTCCTGATCCTGCTCCACCATGCCCACAACATCAAGCTGACGGTGTACCTGGATACAGGGTCAGGGAAGCATCGCCAACTTGTCAACGTCTCTGAGCTGGCAGAATCCCTGGGAGAGGACTACTGTGCCACTCTCCTGGGGTACTATGTGTTCAGCGGAGAAGACTGCACCAGTGCCTTCAAAGGGAAGGGAAAAGTCGGGCCCTTGAAAAAGCTGGAGAAGAATCCCAGGTTTCACAGGGCATTCGGTGAATTTCACAGGGTATTTAGAAAAATAAAACTTTGTGTTAACGTCTGTGTAGACGGACCTTAATATGAGTCTATTATTTCGTAAAACTGTGATTATTTTGTAAATAAAGCACTAATTAGCATACTAGTATACCATAGACACATGTAATCATGTTATGAATAGTTCTATCATGATCTATGCCCTTCAAAACATGGGTCTAGACACCTTCATTTTTCAATTATCTGCAATATTGGCTGAGATATGTCAAAAATCGTTTTTTTGATAATGGCAGCAGTAATTTGCATAAAAATGGTATGTGGGACATTTTTTCAGCTTGGGGCCATAGCTAGTCATTTTCTACACATTTTTTCCAATCTAGAAACACTGATTAGAAGTATATCTCCGGGGGGTGCAGGGGGACCTAGTCTTTTTTTGATAATGGCAGCAGTAATTTGCATAAAAATGGTATGTGGGACATTCTTTCAGCTTGGGGCCATAGCTAGTCATTTTCTACACATTTTTTACAATCTAGAAACACTGATTAGAAGTATATCTCCGGGGGGTGCAGGGGGACCTAGTCTTCCTACTAGACTATACCCTTTCTGTCAAAAGTTTTGGAACGCGCTGTAGCCACTCAACTCAAACATCATCTCTCTGCCAATAACTTGTATGAAACATTCCAATCCGGATTCCGCTCCAACCACAGTACTGAAACTGCTCTCCTCAAAATCACCAATGACCTTCTCCTCTCCTCTGACGCTGGCAACCTCAACATTCTCGTCCTCCTCGACCTCAGCGCTGCCTTTGACACCATCGATCACACTATCCTCCTCACCCGACTTGAATCCACCTTTAACGTCACCGGCACTGCCCTCTCTTGGATTAAATCATACCTCTCTGACAGATGCCAGTTCATCTCCATCAATAACTGCAAATCCCCCACTGCTCCCCTCCCCCAAGGTGTCCCCCAAGGTTCAGTTCTTGGCCCCCTCCTCTTCATCCTTTACCTGTCCCCGCTCGGTCACTTAATCCGCCGTCATGGTCTCCAATTCCACTGCTTCGCCGATGACATCCAGCTTTTCATCTCCACCAAGTCCGTCTCCACCGACACCCACTCTATCCTGACAAACTGCATCACTGAAATAAAATCCTGGCTTCAAATCAACTTCCTCAAGCTTAACTGTGATAAATCTGAAATAATCATCATTGGCCCAAAAACGCTCACAAAATCCACCCATAACTTTGCCCTCAACATCGACGGTATCCCAGTATCCACCTCCCCTCACATCCGGAATCTTGGCGTCATCTTTGACCAAACCCTTTCCTTCGACAAATACACTAAACAGATCACAAAGTCAGCCTTCTTTCACCTGAAAAACATTGCCCGTCTCCGCTCATCCCTCTCCTCCACGGCTGCAGAAACCCTCATCCACGCCTTCATCACCTCCCGTCTGGACTACTGCAATAGCCTCCTCTATGGTTCACCCTCAAAAATCACCAATAAACTCCAATACATTCAGAACTCCGCTGCCCGTCTACTCACTCATTCCCGGACCCGTGACCACATCACCCCCGTCCTTTACAAGCTTCACTGGCTCCCCATCCCCCAGAGAATCCAGTACAAAATCCTCCTCTTGACATACAAAGCCCTCCATAACCTGGCCCCATCCTACCTGGCTGACCTCCTCTCCAGACACACTCCCACCCGCAACCTCCGCTCTGCTGGTACCAACCTCCTGACCCCCTCCATCCGGACCAAATTCAGATCCTGGGGGGACAGGGCCTTCTCCATCGCTGCTCCCACCCTCTGGAACTCACTACCTCACACCATCAGAGACTCCTCCTCACTCACCACATTCAAAACATCACTAAAGACCCACCTGTTCAACGCTGCATTCAACATTCAACCCACAGCATTTAACCCCTGACTATCTCTTCTCCTTCTCCCTCCTTTTGCTTTAAATATTTCCCTATTGATTCTTGTCTTGTCTTTTTGATTCTTGTCTTATATATATGCCGTATATCGCTGCTGTTTGTTTTCTTGATTCTTGTCTTTTTGCAATTGTTGTTTTCATGTATTGTTATGCATTATGTTTTCCACTCTGTCAAAGCGCCTTTGGGCTTCTGGAAAAGCGCTATACAAAATAAATGAATTATTATTATTATTATTAAAATATTACGCCATCTTGACCAATCAAATTTGCCGCTCGTAGAGCCCGCCCACGTCCTTGTTTCTCAAGACAGCATGGGGTAAGGTGTTCTATGAACCCTTTAGTTTGCAAACTTTCACTAACATATCACATGTGGTTCGGACTATGTCGGAGTCACTTTGGGCAATATCCAACTATCCTCGTGAGAGCAAGTCCGAGACAAAATTAACCAAGACACCGAAAATGTATTTGCTCTCCGAGTTAAACTTTAACCGTGACATGTCATGTGGCTATTTATTACTTGTGTAAAAATGTTATAAATTTTGATGTCTCGTACATGATAAGCTCTTACTCTTAAGCTCTCACTCACTTTACTACTGTCTGCTCCAAAGTTTTCCCTCGTCTCCTTACATTACCCTCTCTTGAATACCCCCTACTCTTCTTCCTTTTCCAAAAAGTGTCATTTTATCAATTCACCCCCAACCACCTCCATTCACACCATGATTAGGTAGCTTACAATGAACATCCAAGAATTCACAAAAAAAAGAAGAAGAAGAGGTACAAATGAAACAAAATAAAGAGGTAAAAAGAGGGGGTGGGGGGAAAGAATACATGCAACTTGATTAACGGAAATATTATAAAAACCAATTGCAGCTGCAAAGCAAGATTTCCTGTATTTGTTGAGGATCTCATTCCCATTTGACATGACGCTAGTACCTGAATGCTCATGATGATGGCGACAGTGACGGTGACGGTGATGGGGCATAGCTTGTTGGGTCCGACGGGAGAGTACGGAGGTAGTATACTTTGAATTGTACAGCATGGGTTCGATTCCCAACACAACTATGAACTATCCGATCGCTGCTTGGCATGGGTTGCATCACACAGTGTGCCGTTCGAGGGATTAGACGTTAAGCCGGGTATCCCATTTCCTGGTGTTAGTTGGTGGAGATTAAAGATTCCACTAGTAGGGGAGTTATTTCCGGCCCTCTGAACGAAGTACAAAGTCCAGCACAAATCAGCTACAGTCGAACGTCAGGGCATGGTCAGCCAGTTCGTGAAAGAGTTGGGCCAAAAAGTCTCCCCAGCGGATCCTACAAGAAGGTAATTGGGGCCATAGAGAAGTAGAAGTAATTAATATAAATTAGCGGTGGAAAAAATAAATAAATAAAAACGCATTCCTTCAATATTCCGAACACTGAAACAAGCCTCCCCGATACCAATAACCAAAAAAACTCACTGAGCGCTGAACCTGCAATTAAAAAACTGAAACTAAAGATAACCAAATTCCTCTGAAACATACAGGTGATCAGTCATTACACCTGAAACATTCCACCAATGTTATATGTTATGTAGGCCAGGATTATCTTGCAATTTAATGAAACAAATGAGGTGTAGGCAGCACACAGGGATGGCAGGTTGGTCTAGCTCTAGAGGTATGCGTACTCTCCAAGCCGCCTAGCCTGGGTTGGAATCCTGACCCGGCTATAAGATGTCATCCTGGTGTTCGACAGGTAGGGTGATCCGTCGATGTGTGTGCCGTCCCTCGGATGGACGTTAAACGAGCATCTCGTCTGCCAGCATTAGTCGGTGGACGTTAAACGGGCATCTCGCCTGCCAGCATTAGTCGATGGACATTAAACGGGCATCTCGTCTGCCAGCATTAGTCGATGGACGTTAAACGAGCATCTCGTCTGCCAGCATTAGTCGATGGACGTTAAACGAGCATCTCGTCTGCCAGCATTAGTCGATGGACGTTAAACGAGCATCTCGTCTGCCAGCATTAGTCGGTGGACGTTAAACGGGCATCTCGTCTGCCAGCATTAGTCGGTGGACGTTAAACGGGCATCTCGTCTGCCAGCATTAGTCGATGGACGTTAAACGGGCATCTCGTCTGCCAGCATTAGTCGATGGACGTTAAACGAGCATCTCGTCTGCCAGCATTAGTCGGTGGATGTTAAACGAGCATCTCGTCTGCCAGCATTAGTCGATGGACGTTAAACGAGCATCTCGTCTGCCAGCATTAGTCGATGGACGTTAAACGAGCATCTCGTCTGCCAGCATTAGTCGATGGACGTTAAACGGGCATCTCCTCTGCCAGCATTAGTCGATGGACGTTAAACGAGCATCTCGTCTGCCAGCATTAGTCGATGGACGTTAAACGAGCATCTCGTCTGCCAGCATTAGTCGATGGACGTTAAACGAGCATCTCGTCTGCCAGCATTAGTCGGCGGACGTTAAACGAGCATCTCGTCTGCCAGCATTAGTCGGTGGACGTTAAACGAGCATCTCGTCTGCCAGCATTAGTCGATGGACGTTAAACGGGCATCTCGTCTGCCAGCATTAGTCGATGGACGTTAAACGAGCATCTCGTCTGCCAGCATTAGTCGATGGACGTTAAACGAGCATCTCGTCTGCCAGCATTAGTCAGTGGACGTTAAACGGGCATCTCGTTTGCCAGCATTAGTCAGTGGACATTAAACGGGCATCTCGTCTGCCAGCATTAGTCGATGGACGTTAAACGAGCATCTCGTCTGCCAGCATTAGTCAGTGGACGTTAAACGGGCATCTTGTTTGCCAGCATTAGTCAGTGGACGTTAAACGAGCATCTCGTCTGCCAGCATTAGTCGATGGACGTTAAACGGGCATCTCGTCTGCCAGCATTAGTCGATGGACGTTAAACGAGCATCTCGTCTGCCAGCATTAGTCGATGGACGTTAAACGAGCATCTCGTCTGCCAGCATTAGTCGATGGACGTTAAACGAGCATCTCGTCTGCCAGCATTAGTCGATGGACGTTAAACGAGCATCTCGTCTGCCAGCATTAGTCGATGGACGTTAAACGAGCATCTCGTCTGCCAGCATTAGTCGATGGACGTTAAACGAGCATCTCGTCTGCCAGCATTAGTCAGTGGACGTTAAACGGGCATCTCGTTTGCCAGCATTAGTCAGTGGACGTTAAACGGGCATCTCGTTTGCCAGCATTAGTCGATGGACGTTAAAGATCCCGTGGTGTCTTTCACAAAGGAAAGGCAAGTTATCGCCGTAATCCTGAACGAATTACAAATTCTTGCCCCAACTACTGCTGGGAAAGCAATGGCAAACCACCTCGTATAACCTCTGCCTAGAGACAGAGAGAGCAATATAAAACACAAAAAACTCAATTCTGGATTATGTTAAAATTGAGAAACCTGCAATTCTAGTTTCTTAGCATCTCAAAAGTGATGTTATCTCAAAAGTGATGTTATCTCAAAAGTGATGTTATCTCAAAAGGAAATGTTTGGAATTTGTTTTTTTTTACTGAAATGAGAAGGTCAGGGCAGCCCTGGGCAGGACCATGAATAAGTCCTACACGGTGACAGCGTTTTTACATTGGATGGACAAAGATTGCACAAATACAAACACGTGACAACATTTGTATCAGCGGTGTTCCATTAGCGATCAGCTTGCAGAGCGCTCACCAAGCGGCTTAAGCACTCCGGTTAAGCGGTTCATACGGAACGGGTGACTTGGCGAGCGATAGCTAGCTCATTGTAATGAAGGTTACACGTGATGAGTTTAAAATGACGAAAACACCAAACTGGGACATTGTTAGTGGAGGGAAAGGAACACGCGCATTGCTTGTACTGTACTCTACTGTATTGTACTGTACTGTACCTCGTTCTTCCCTTTCGGAGAGTCCTCGGTTCGTCCGGGAGTTTCCTTTGCCTGGTTCAGCCGGTCCCGGTCGCGGTCCCGGTCACGGCTCTGCTCCGCTCCCTCCACCCTGATGAGCCTTTGCCTCGGGGAGACGTACTTGGGTTCGGATTGTGGTCCGGACTCAACAATGGTTTCTGAAGCCTCGTCCTCTCGTCCCGAACACACCGCCTTGAGCCGCTCCAAAGCGCTCCCAAAGGCGTAGTACGGAACGGCGGCATTGGGCGCAACATGTTTGGCTTGTTGTTGTTGTTGTTGTTGCTGTTGCTGCTGGTTATTCTGTGGTGGTGTGCCGGGCTGCTGTGGTGGACTAGGTGCAGGTGATCTCTCTTCGGTCTCAGCGGCCGGAGACAATTGTTGTTGCTGCTGCTGCTCCTGTTGCTGCTGCTGTACCTGTTGTTGCTCCTCCAGCTGCTGTTGGTGTTGAAACAGTTGTTGTTGCTGCTGTTGTTGTAGCAATTGTTGTTGTGTCGGACAGGGCGCTGGACCCTTTCTGACGCCCATCAAGAAGGCGAGGTGCTCACGAAGCCACCGCGCCATCTTGGAAACTACACCGGAACTTCCGGTAAGTACGCACGCTCCGTGGGATTTGAGCGGAAATGAATAATATTGGCTTCATGTTCAC
The DNA here is from genome assembly GCF_964187855.1 of Myxine glutinosa. Lineage (NCBI taxonomy): Eukaryota > Metazoa > Chordata > Myxini > Myxiniformes > Myxinidae > Myxine > Myxine glutinosa. Next base: position 45,552,254 of record NC_136270.1, read on the forward strand.
ATTTCTTCATCATGAATCCTCCTTGGTGACTCATCTGTTCCACCTCCTACTCCCATTGACTCCTCCTCCTCATGCCCCTCCTACTCAGTACTCGCTCCTCCGCCTCCATTTCCTGCTCCAATTGACTCCTCCCCCTCGTACTCGCTCCTCCTCCTCCATTTCCCGTTCCTATTCGCTCCGCCCACTCCTATTCAGCACTCGCTCCTCCATTTCCTGCTCCTATTGACTCCTCCCTCTCGTACTCGCTCCTATTGACTCCTCCCTCTCGTACTCGCCCCTTTTGACTCCTCCCCCTCGTACTCGCTCCTCCCCTTCCATTTGCTGCTCCTATTCACTCCTCCCCCTCCCCGGAGCTCGCTTTTCTTCTCCATTTCTCCCCTCCGCTTCGCACCTACAAACTTTCCTGACCCGTTAAAAAAATATTTCGTACAACGTTTTATATTTACAAAGACTATAGCCTCGGAAACTGACGTTCAGAATCCATCATCCATGTTTGAAAACGAAGAAAACCCAGATTGTCCCGTTCGGCGTTACCATGGACACCACACAAAGGGTGTTTAACCGTGTATACGTGTACACGCTTATACACGCTTATATTAAACCGTGTACACGCTTATATTAAATTAATAAACACCGAGGAGTCAGTTAAAGGGCACGTGATCAATTTAACATAGCGAGTTCCATCGGTCTCAACTGTAACACATTTTAAAAATAAATAATATAGGCATCTATTAATTAAAAGTAAGCTTAATGAAGGAGGGAGAGGAATATTACTACGATATTGGACAATGAAGTATAAAACCAGGGGCAGTGTGACTCTGTGAGTTTAATTAATATTATAATATCGATAAACATTGTAAGCCTAATCGGATTAAGAGTTTACTGCTTTATTTACATTTTTGCATAAAATGATTAAAGTGAAAACAAAAAAATACATGGTTGTTGTCTCTGTGCTTGCTTTACCAGCGCTGCTTTGGGGAGGACGGAGGAGCGAGCCAAATGGGCGGGGAATTGAGAATAAGGCAACATATGAGTTATTGGGAGGAGCGAAGGAAATTGGCGGGGAATTGAGAATAAGGGAACATATGAGTTATTGGGAGGAGCGAGGTAAATGGGCGGGGAATTGAGAATAAGGGAACATATGAGTTATTGGGAGGAGCGAAGGAAATTGGCGGGGAATTGAGAATAAGGGAACATATGAGTTATTGGGAGGAGCGAGGTAAATGGGTGGGGAATTGAGAATAAGGGAACATGTGAGTTATTGGGAGGAGCGAAGGAAATTGGCGGGGAATTGAGAATAAGGGAACATATGAGTTATTGGGAGGAGCGAGCCAAATGGGCGGGGAATTGAGAATAAGGGAACATATGAGTTATTGGGAGGAGCGAAGGAAATTGGCGGGGAATTGAGAATAAGGGAACATATGAGTTATTGGGAGGAGCGAGGTAAATCGGCGGGGAATTGAGAATAAGGGAACATATGAGTTATTGGGAGGAGCGAAGGAAATTGGCAGGGAATTGAGAATAAGGGAACATATGAGTTATTGGGAGGAGCGAGGTAAATGGGTGGGGAATTGAGAATAAGGGAACATGTGAGTTATTGGGAGGAGCGAAGGAAATTGGCGGGGAATTGAGAATAAGGGAACATATGAGTTATTGGGAGGAGCGAGCCAAATGGGCGGGGAATTGAGAATAAGGGAACATATGAGTTATTGGGAGGAGCGAAGGAAATTGGCGGGGAATTGAGAATAAGGGAACATATGAGTTATTGGGAGGAGCGAAGGAAATTGGCGGGGAATTGAGAATAAGGGAACATATGAGTTATTGGGAGGAGCGAAGGAAATTGGCGGGGAATTGAGAATAAGGGAACATATGAGTTAATGGGAGGAGCGAAGGAAATGGGCGGGGAATTGAGAATAAGGGAACATATGAGTTATTGGGAGGAGCGAAGGAAATTGGCGGGGAATTGAGAATAAGGGAACATATGAGTTATTGGGAGGAGCGAAGGAAATTGGCGGGGAATTGAGAATAAGGGAACATATGAGTTAATGGGAGGAGCGAAGGAAATTGGCGGGGATTTGAGAATAAGGGAACATATGAGTTATTTGGAGGAGCAAGGTAAATGGGCGGGGAATTGAGAATAAGGGAACATGTGAGTTAATGGGAGGAGCGAGGTAAATTGGCGGGGAATTGAGAATAAGGGAACATGTGAGTTAATGGGAGGAGCGAGGTAAATGGGCGGGGAATTGAGAATAAGGGAACATATTAGTTAATGGGAGGAGCGAGATAAATGGGCAGGGAATTGAGAATAAGGGAACATATGAGTTAATGGGAGGAGCGAGGTAAATGGGCGGGTAATTGAGAATAAGGGAACATATGAGTTAATGGGAGGAGCAAGCCAAATGGGCGGGGAATTGAGAATAAGGGAACATATGAGTTATTGGGAGGAGCGAGCCAAATGGGCGGGGAATTGAGAATAAGGGAACATGGTTCATGGGAGGTGTTACGTGCTCCTCCCCAAACCCCGGTCACGGTGTACCTCCGAGCCCCGAGAGGAGTCTCGGCAGAAAGATGTGTTATTCTGTGGGTCAAAGATCAATGGTGAAACCACACCAATTGTTACCAACAAACAAGTATTGTATTAAGGTCACACAAGAATAACAGTACAAAAACATTAGTAATCAATTGCACAACCAATATATCATTCCTATGATGGTACCATCAGTTTCGTACAATATAACTCACTGTGCTCCAAGTGAGCGAAAAGAACATTCCCAATGTCTCTGTCCCAGCTTCAAACCAAAGTCGATCCATGCTCCAGTGATCGTCAGAACGATGTTGTATCGAGACCAGAAGCCTGTTCGGTTGACAGTCACACTGCCAAAGATGAGCAAAGGTACCCTCAAGAGGCGACTGGGAAAACACACCTTCGGGTATGGACGTTCAACGGCTCCCAATCGACGAACTGCAAATTCGCACTCAAAATCCACGTTACACATACACACCAGGTTACGTCTGGATGCGTTGAAATGGTTGAAGCGAGGGGAAAAACTTGGAGCGATCCGAAATCAGGCGTGAGGCAAAATGGCCAACGGTCCGTTCTCAAAGTGTATCGGCACTCCAATGATTCTCTTCGGAATCAACCGCAAAACCTGTCACGCATGTTTATCTGTCACAGCGATAACAACTCTGTCGCAGGAATCCCTTTCCCAGGAAACCCAAAGTTCACTCGTGACCCCCGTTCGCCAGCGTTTGCTCAAAACCTCAACGCAGCTCGGCTCCTTCTCCGACCTCACTCGCTCCGCCTCCTTTTCTCTTCTTCTTCCTCATCCGGTTCCCGATCCGGTTTCCGGTTTCTTTTTAAAACATTAATTTTTTTTACCTTTTGAAAACAGTTATTTCCAATTCACTTAAATGATAACAATAATAGTACATGCAAACAAAAATGTTTACAGTGGATGAGCCCCACAACAATGGAAGTGACGAATCCGTAACACTTCCCCCCCTCAAGAAAGAAAGTTGGAACATAGTGAAAACTTTCTTTGCATGCAAAAACTCTTTTAACAAACAAAAGTAAAACTCACCCCCAAATGATAAATTCACGTGAGCAACAATAATTAATATTCCCCAAAATAAAGCAACAACACTTCCAAACAACCTACAGGAATTTCCAAATTTAGTTCACTCTGGATAAAGCATCAGCAACGACATTGTCCCTGCCCTTTATATGCTCAATTTCCAAGTTGAACTCCTGCAAAGCCAAACTCCATCTCATCAACCTCTGATTTTTATTTTTCATTTTTTGAATGAAGGTTAAGGGGTTGTGATCAGTGAAGACTTTTATAGGAAAGGTAGTAGTTCCCAGATACACCTCATAATGCTGAAGCGCTAGCAGGAGAGCAAGGGTCTCTTTTTCCATGGTGGCATAATTTGCCTAGTGTTTGTTAAACTTTTTGGAATAGTAGCACACCGGGTGGTCCACTCCATCCTCATCTTCCTGTAATAGAACTGCCCCAGCCACCACATCACTTGCATCAATGGCCAACTTGAAAGGTGCTTGAAAATCCGGGGCTGCTAGGACAGGAGAGCTCATGAATATTGCTTTGACATGGGCAAAGGCAGCCTGACATTTGTAATCCCAAACAAACTTGGTCTCTTTCCTTTGCAAATTCGTTAAAGGGGCTACCAGATCAGAAAAATTCCTGCAGAACCGCTGGTGCCAACCAGCCATACCCAAGAATCTCACAAGCTCCTTCTTCCCTTTTGGAACTTGGAAGCGATCAATGGCTTCTATCTTGGCTGTCACCGGTTGCACCTGATCCTGACCTACTACATGGCCTAGGAACACCACCTGTGCTTTTACAAACTCACTCTTAGATAAGTTGATGGTCAACCCTGCCTCGGTCAATTTCTTGAAAAATGCATGAATTTGTTTAATATGATCTTCCATGGTCATGCTGTGTATGATGACATCATCCAGATAAGCCTCCACTCCCTCAAGGTCTGCAATGAGCTTATTAATCAGCCGTTGAAATGTAGCAGGCCCGTTTTTCAATCCAAAGGGAAGAACCTTGTACTGATACAACCCATTTGGTGTGACTAAAGCCGAGATTTCCTTGGCTCTATCAGTAAGAGGAATCTGCCAATACCCTTTCAGCAAGTCAAATTTAGTTACAAATTTAGCTGGGCCTATTCTATCAATACAGTCATCAATCCTCGGGATGGGATATGAGTCGGTCTTGGTCACTGCAATAACCCGTTTAAAATCCATACAACAGCGAAAACTGCCATCGGGTTTTGGAACCAACACACATGGTGAGCTCCATTCACTGCTGCTTGGTTCGATGATGTCATTCTCCAACATATACTGAACCTCCTTCCAAAGATACTCCATCTTCACAGGGTTCATCCGACAGAGGTGTTGCTTCACAGGAGTGGCTTCCCCCACCTCAATATCATGATATACCAAGTCAGTACGACCAGGTACATCTGTGAACAAATGTGCAAACTCAAAAATTAGGCTGGATAGTTGTCCTTGTTGTTCCCTTGTCAAATGAGCTCATTTCTCATCTAAATGACTCAACACTTCCGTGTTTGTCAATCTGGGACAAGCCTGGTCATCAAAGTTATCAAACTTCACACCAGCCTCAACCTCTGGATTCTCTTGCAACCCGACTACAGGCACGACAGGTGAGACAGGAACCATTTTTTTCACAGGCTGCCTCTCATAATATTTCTTCAGTCGGTTGACATGACACAGCTGCCGCTTTTTCCGTCGGTCGGGAGTTGTCACCACGTAATCTGTTTCATTAACCCTCCTTTCGATTGCATAGGGACCAAAATATCTAGCCTGTAGTGGCTGACCTGGAACAGGAAGCAACACTAACACTCGGTCCTCAGGACTGAAATTTCTTATCTGAGATTTCTTGTCATGTCTCACTTTCATTTTATCCTGTGTCACGTTCAGGTTTCTTCTTGCAACTTCACAAGCCTTTGCCAATCTGTGCCTAACCGTTGAAACATACTCTACCACTGTTGACTGTGACTCCTCCTGTAGCCACTGTTCTTTCACCAATTTCAATGGTCCTCGAACTGCGTGTCCAAACACAAGTTCAAAAGGACTGAATCCCAATGACTCCTGAACAGATTCCCTCGTAGCAAACAACAATAAGGGTATTCCTTCATCCCAATCCTTGTCACATTCAAAACAATACATTCTGATCATATTCTTCAATGTCTGGTGAAACCTTTCCAAGGCCCCTTGGCTCTCGGGATGGTAAGTACTCGATCTTACTTGCTCCACTCCCAACAGGTGTACCACTTGCTGAAAAAGTGTTGACATGAAATTGGAACCCTGATCAGACTGGATGACCTTAGGTAGGCCAGCCAAAGTGAAAAATTTAATCAAGGCCTTCGCAATAACTGCCGCAGTAATTTTTCTAAGAGGCACTGCCTCTGGGAACCTTGTGGAAGCGCACATGATGGTCAGCAAATACTGATGTCCAGCCTTAGTTTTAGGTAAAGGGCCTACACAGTCAATAATGACACGGCTGAATGGCTCTTCAAAAGCTGGAATTGGTTTTAAAGGTGCGGATGGGACTTTCTGATTAGGTTTTCCCACCAGCTGGCAAGAATGGCAAGATTTACAGATCTCCACCACATCACGTCGCAATCCTGGCCAGAAAAAATGTACCAATATTCTGTCACATGTCTTGTTCACTCCAAGGTGCCCGGCCAAAGGTGTCTCATGCGCCAACCTCAATATCTCCTTCCGGTACGGCGGTGGCACCTCAATTTGGTAATGAACTTTCCACTCATCGTTTGCTGGCACTTCCAGTGGTCTCCATTTTCTCATTAGTATTTCCCCTTTCATGGAGTAACCAACAGGTATCTTCATAGCCTCTTCCTCTGTAACGGCTTTAGCAATTAAACTCTGGATCTCCGAATCTCCGTGTTGTTCTTCAACAAGTCTCTTTCGGACCAGCACCGTTTGTTCAACCTTGTTCCCAGATGTCTCCGACGGACACTCCATTTCCTCTTTTGTTTTTTCCTCCAATACCTCTAAGGAACCCAAATCCACATCGCCTTCCTTCTCCTTCTCTTCACAGCGCTTCCTACCCATAGCACGAGTCACTGCACAGGATGGAAAGATACCCGGAATCTCCTGCTCTAACTGTGCGGTGTTATTTTCCATACTGGGCTTTTCAACCAACATCGGAATACCAGAAACTCGACCACTGGCCAAATCATTCCCGATAATAAAAGAGATTCCCTCTGCAGGAGGGGTCGCTTGTAAACCTACGGCGACCGGTCCTGACACCAAATCAGACTTCAAATGGATGACATGAAGAGGAGCTTTAACATAGCCACCAACCCCCTGTAAAAGAACACTAATACCAGTTGCCGTCTTCTCTGACAATGGCAAAATGTCTTCAAGCATCAAAGATTGATGTGCTCCTGTGTCCCTCAATAACCTAACAGGTCTCTGGTTCGTTAAGTTCCATCCAGTGACACAAACCCCTCTGAAATAAAAGGTTTGTAACCCTCTTGAACAAGGTCGTTCTGTGATGCCGCAACTTTGGCATGGGAACCTTCACAAGGCACTGTCCTCCAAGGACGATTTCTCGCATTGGCCAATGCATTCGGTCTTGGAACTGTAGTCTTCTGACCCCTAAAAGTCGCGGTATCAGATTTGTCCCAGGCCGCCTCCATGAAAATCTGTTCTCCGAACCTGATTTACCATAACTCCCCTGGCTAACTCTAGGTGGGAAGTTAGGTTTGTGGAACCCCATCCTGTGTGTCAAAGCATATTCATCTGCCACAGTTGCTGCCTCATACAACTCTGGTACTTTCTTTTCATCCAGATGTACTTTAATGTCCACGTGGACACACTGTTTGAATTCCTCCACCAAGATCAATTGTCGTAACAGGTTGAAGTCTTTCCCAATCTCCTTTGAGTCACACCACCTATCAAACATGGTTTCCTTCATTCTGGCAAACTCCACATGGGTCTCACTCTCCCTCTTCCTGGCATTCCTGAAATTTTGCCGGTAAGCTTCAGGGACCAATTCATAGGCTTTGAAAATGGCTTTCTTCACTATCTCATAATCTGCACATTGGTCAATCGGCAAAGCTGAATAGATATCTTGAGCTTTACCCACCAGAACACTTTGCACGAACATAGTTCAGCACCCCACAGGCCATTTTAGCATTTGAGCCACCTTCTCAAAATGTAAAAAAAAACTTGCCTACCTCCTTTTCATTGAAGGGTGGAACCAGCCTCACATGTCTTCCAACATCCCAAGAGTTCTCACTAGTTGTTGAACTAGCCGGCATGGATACTACTTCTCTCCGTTCTCCCAGTAATTCCAGCTCCTTGAGTTTAAGTTCCTTCTGATACTCCATGTCACATTCCTTTAACTCCCTTTCGGCTCTCCTTTCCTCTGCTCTTTCCTCTGCTCTTCTTTCTTCGGCTTCCTTTTCAGCTCTCCTTTCCTCTGCTCTTTCCTCTGCTCTTCTTTCCTCTAACCTTTCCTGGCTCTGCAGTTGCATCTCCATTTTCCGGAGCTCCACATTTCCTTTTTCCTCTGGTAACCAATCCAAGGCTACCTCTTCCCATGTTCCTTGTCCCACTAGAGACTCTACCACCAATGTCTGCATCTCTGCTTTCTTTATACTAACTCGGACCTCCAAGTTAAAATATTTGGCCAATATCATGAGATCCGATCTTTTTAACGCCTGGAACTGTGCCTCATTAGGGGTCGCCGCATACATTTCTGCGTCAAACACCATGGTGACTATCAGTTAGCACCTGTTAACCTTCACACACAAAATATATATTTTTTGAAAAATTTGGGAATGTTAGAAAATTCCAAATTTGGGAATTTTGGGAATGTTGGGGAATTCTATCCCGGACGAGCCCCCAATTTCTGTTCCGTGCTCCTCCCCAAACCCCGGTCACGGTGTACCTCCGAGCCCCGAGAGGAGTCACGGCGGAAAGATGTGTGTCAAAGATCAATGGTGAAACCACACCAATTGTTACCAACAAACAAGTATTGTATTAAGGTCACACAAGAATCACAGTACAAAAACAAGAGTAATCAATTGTACAACCAATATATCATTCCTATGATGGTACCATCAGTTTCATACAATATAACTCACTGTGCTCCAAGTGAGCGAAAATAACATTCCCAATGTCTCTGTTCCAGCTTCAAACCAAAGTCGATCCACACTCCAGTGATCGTCAGAACGATGTTGTATCGAGACCAGAATTCCGTTCGGTTGACAGTCACACTGCCAAAGATGAGCAAAGGTACCCTCAAGAGGTGACTGGGAAAACACACCTTCGGGTATGGACGTTCAATCGCTCCCAATCGACGAACCGCAAATTCCCACTCAAAATCCACGTTTCACACACACACCAGGTTACATCTGGATGCGTTGAAATGGTTGAAGCGAGGGGAAAAACCTGGAGCGATCCGAAATCAGGCGCGAGGCAAAATGGCCAACGGTCCGTTCTCGAGACGTAACGGCACTCCAATGATTCTCTTCGGAATCGACCGCAAAACCTGTCACGCAGGTTTACCTGTCACAGCGATAACAACTCTGTCGCAGGAATCCCTTTCCCAGGAAACCCAAAGTTCACTCGTGACCCCCGTTCGCCAGCGTTTGCTCAAAACCTCAATGCAGCTCGGCTCCTTCTCCGACCTCACTCGGTCCGCCTCCTTTTCTCTTCTTCTTCTTCCTCGTCCGGTTTCCGATCCGGTTTCCGGTTTTTAAAAAAAACATTAATTTTTTTTACCTTTTGAAAACAGTTATTTCCAATTCACTTAAACGATAACAATAATAGTACATGCAACCAAAAATGTTTACAGTGGATGAGAACCACAACAACGGAAGTGACATCCGTAACAGGAGGAGCGAAGGAAATGGGTGGGGAATTGAGAAAAAGGAACACGAGTTAATGGGAGGAGCTAAGGAAATGGGCGGGGAATTGAGAATAAGGGAACACGAGTTAATGAGAGGAGCTAAGGAAATGGGCGGGGAATTGAGAATAAGGGAACATATGAGTTAATGGGAGGAGCGAGCCAAATGGGCGGGGAATTAAGAATAAGGGAACATATGAGTTAATGGGAGGAGCTAAGGAAATGGGCGGGGAATTGAGATTCAGGGAACACGAATTAATGGAAGGAGGCTGAATGTTTATCCGACAATATTTTGAAATCAACGTCTCCGCTTTTATTTCATTGCGCCCTCTGCCGATGAGTTCTGTGAATACATCCATATGATTTGACGAAGGGACAATTATGACGCCACAACTTTGCCTGTTTTATTTCCCCTTGTGATTTTTCACAATTTGAAAAAAAACCTCTGTGATCATATAGGACATTCTATCATATAGGCTGCAATTGTTGTTTTACTCTTCTTCCCTTTATAAGGTCCAACGGCAACAAGCTCTTGCCTTGTACTTGACCACAATACTCCTCCCCTACTCTCCTCCCTCAGCCAACTCTCTCCACTCTCCAACCACCCCCACCATCACCATCCTGATATCTCCACCATCACCAAACTGATATCCCCCCCCCCCCCCCCCCACTTCACACAATCCACCCATCTCAGCCGTGGTCTACATCTTTTCCTCCTACCTGGTTCCCTCAGCCTATCCGCTCTCTTTTTATATTTTACACTTGGGCTAACACTCGTAAAACACACACACATACACACACACACACACACACACACACACACAAACACACATCCACATCCACACACACACACATACACATACACACACACACACACACACACATCCACATCCACACACACACATACACACACACACACACACACACACACTGACGAGAGCAATAGTCACAATACAGGGCACAGGAGGAACAGTCATAGGGGGAAGTGTACTCGTTTGGAAAGGTGGCATAACTTTGCTTTAAAGGTGATGGGTATTTTTATTTTGTTACTTGGCAAAATCGAAAATTTTTCAAGTATATTGGTAGGTCATGTGCGTTTGTACATGGTTAAAAAAAAAAAAAAAAAAATTTTTTTTTGCAAGTATGTTGGTCACTCCGGTTTGTGTGTGTTTGTGTGTCCGCTCACTTATACTTGCCTACAGGTCACAATTTGAAACCGATCTTCACGAAACTTCACCAAATGGTAGAGTTTGCGGTCCGGCAAAATCCTATATATTTTTGAGGTCAAAAGGTCAACATAGGCCAAAGGTCAACCACTTTTTTGAATTTCTAAAATCCTCAATTTTCATCCAATTAACTTGAAATTTGAAGAAGATTTACATATCTGGTCACTGAATTCAACCACCAACTATTTTTGAGGTCAACATAGGCTAGATTTCTAAAATCCTCAATTTTAATACAATTAACTTGAAATTTGAAGAGGATTTGCATATCTGGTCACTGAATTCAACCACCAACTATTTTAGAGGTCAACATAGGCCAAAAGGTCAACATAGGCCAGATTTCTAAAATCCTCAATTTTAATATGATTAACTTGAAATTTGAAGAGGATTTGTATATCTGGACACTGAATTCAACCACCAAGTATCTTTTGAGGTCAACATAGGCCAAGTTTCTAAAATCCTCAATTTTCATCTGATTGACTTGAAATTTTAAGAGCATTTGCATACCAGGTCGCTGAATTCAACCACTAACTATTTTTGAGATCAGCATTGGCCAAAAGGTGAACAAAGGCCAAAGGTCAACCACTTTTTTGAAATTTCTAAAATCCTCAATTTTCATCCAATTAACTTGAAATTTGAAGAGGATTTACATATCTGGTCACTGAATTCAACCACCAAACTATTTTTGAGGTCAACATCGGTCAAAAGGTCAACATAGGCCAGATTTATAAAATCCTCAATTTTAATACGATTAACTTGAAATTTGAAGAGGATTTGCATATCTGGACACAAAATTCAACCACCAAGTATTTTTGAGGTCAACATTGGCTAAAAGGTCAACATAGGCCAAGTTTCTAAAATCCTCAATTTTCATCTGATTTACTTGAAATTTTTAGAGCATTTGCATACCAGGTCGCTGAATTCAAGCACCAATTATTATTGAGGTCATCATAGGCCAACAAATTATTTTAAGGATTTCACAAGTATGCTATGCACGACATATTTCTTGTTTTACATATTGTCGTGTCGCCGTGATTAAGATCATGGGTGGCAGATAGTCGAACGATGCTTTAACTCCGAGGTGAATACGCCGAAATTTGGCGGTCTGTCTGTCGTGCGCTGGCGAAGGAAATCAGGGTGCTTACCTGTACGGATGAAACACGGCGCTTTTTCCTCGAACCCACAAACACAGAAACGAGACAAGGAAAATCAACAATACAACAAATGTGATGCAACAAATAATGGTTTAATGAAATAAAGCACGAAAATAAAATGAATGGTGAGGTAAATCTATAATCCTAACTTGAGACGTCTCCATTCAGACACGAAAACAGACAGGGGAATGAGAAAAGAAAATCAAAGGAAAATCCCCCATTTTATTTGCCGGCACTCAGCTCTGGTCTTGATGAAGTCGTTGAATAACGTCGGCAGTCCAATGTGGCCCACAGCCGCCCATGCGGGAAACACACAAGATGGTGCAAAGTTCCTCCTCACTGCGCCACTTATGTGAGGCAATTAGTGCGGCCGGTCCTGCCTCGCTCTCCACTCCCTCTGAAACACGGCTCCAGCTCCCATGAGAAACACCACAGTTCACCAACACCCCTTCCTTCATGATCAGAGAGTTCCCAAAGCTCTGCAGAGTTCTCTTCACGAGCCACCCGAGAGAGAAAGGACAGAGTGTGACCACCCAGTCCAACCGCCAGCGCCAGAGAGAAAGAGAGAGACAGATTCTTCCTCTTCTTCAGTCGAACCATCTTGTTCTAACGTCACACCGACGTCACCCTGACCAATCGCCGCATTCCACTCAATCGCTCCATGGTCGGCTCGACGAATGATGAAGCTCGAGGCGTGATCTGCCGGCCACGATAGTTTCCACGCCCCTCGTCCCACTCTGGGGGTGTGGCCTTGTTCCTTAGTCGGTTGGTGGGGCATTTTTTAAAAATGCGGTGAACAAACTTTAGTCACAACACAACAATTATTATTTCTGCTAAATTTGGTCACAATCCCTTCAGCGGTTTTGGAGAAGAAGTTGCAAGTATTTACGGACTGACGGACGGACAAATGCACCATCACATAAGCTCCCCTGAACTTCGTTCCAGGTGAGCTAAAAACCAGGCCCTACAAATATAAACCAAATTCCACCTTGGAGACAGAGATTATAGATACAAAGAAAGCAACTGAGGAAGGCAGTAGGACAAATACAACAGTTCAGGAAAGGATACAGACACTCAAAACTAACAAAGATAATCCAAATAATTAAAAACAAACACAAAATCGAAGACAAAGACCTCGAGTGCTTTTGTGCTGAAAACAAACTCAAAATAGAAATGATAGCAAGGAAGATAAAAAAACATTGAAGAAGGAAACAGCAGGAGAAAACAAAACCATGTTTGAAAGTAACCCAAAGAGATTTTACCGTGAATTGGCGAAACAAAAGCAGAATGTGTCAACTCCCCCTGAAAAATAAAAAGTGGAAAAATTCTGGAAAGGGATTTTTGAAGATCGAAAAGAACATAACAAGGAAGCACAATGGATCCCAAACTTGGAAAAGAATAAGCAACATCTTGAGGGAATGCCCCCATTGATTAATTGATGAAGAGAAAATTAGAAAACAACTTTCAAAAATGCCAAACTTCAAAATCCCAGGCCCAGATGGAATTCCAAATTTCTGGCTAAAACAACTTCATGTTCTTCACAATCACTAAGCCAGGACATTTAACGAACTGATCCAAGAGGAAAAGGAAGTGGATGAGTCGCTCGTAGAAGGGAACACCTTTCTCATACCAAAATCTGAGGAAACCCAACTTTGCCACAAATTTCGGCCAATAACATGCGTACCCACATACAAACTGCTGACAGCAATCATCACAGAAATGATGTACCATCATCTAACACAGCAAGGAGGTTTAGAGGCAGAACAAAAGGGATGTAAGAGAGGTTGTTATGGAACAATTGACCACCTACTACTGAACAAGGCCATTCTTGAAAATTGAAAATTGTTAAGAACTAAATTGTCCACCCCTGGATAGACTATTGGAAAGCTTTTGACAGTGTCTCACATTCGTGGATGATAAAATGCATGCACATATACAAAATCAATTTCCAAAATAATCAAACTGATTGAGAAAGTAATGGAGCTCTGGAATACCACATTGATATTACAGCACTCAGAAAGAAATATCGAAATACCAGATGTGAAGATACGGCATGGAATCTTCCAGGGAGACAGTCTTTCCCCCCTTCTGTTTTGTCTGGCTCTGGCCCCACTAAGTAACCTCATCAATGAACAAGGACACGGATACACCGTAAAAACCAACAGATGAACAATCAAAGAAATAGGAAAGGTGACACATCTACTGTATATAAATGATATAAAGCTCTTTACACCGAATGAAATAAAATTAACAGAACAACTGAAATTAGTGGAACGGTTTTCCAAGGACATTCAAATGGCATTTTGACTAGACAAATGCGCCAAATGCACATTTGTACAAGGTAAACCAACAAAAACAGACAACATAAAAATTGACCTTGAAACAACAATACAGCAGTTAGAAAACGAAGCATCATACAAATACCTCGGAGTAGAAAAGGGCCACGAAATATGTCACAAACAAATGCGCAAACAATAGTCAAAGAATACCTATGTAAAACGAAGCTGATCCTGAAAACATACCTCTCCCCAAGAAACAAAATCAAAGCCATAAACCAGCTCGCAGTACCAGTGTTCCAATATAGCGGTGGAATAATAAACTGGGCCCAATCAGAAATCAACAAGTTAGACATCAAAACAAGAAAATTCATTAAAGTCCACAAAATGTTTTACAAAAACCAGTTTGTCCCAAGAATGTACCTGCCGAGACAAGAGGGAGGGAGCGGCCCGATGGAACTCAACCACATGCACAGAGTGACGAGTGTAGGACTACCTGAGCATGTGAAATGCGCGTTGGACTATTGGATGCAATTTGTGAACAAACATGAACACAACAAACCTGAAAAAGTATCCCAAACTCACCTTGGAAATAATTTCCAAAAACAGGTGTGAATAGAAGATGCAGCACGGGAAAGTGAAACAGCAACAAATACAGCCCCGACAATTACAAAATAGACAAAATAAGCATATAAAAAGAAATATCAAGAAAAATAAACCAACAACTGGGAGAATGACAAAAGAGCAGGAAAATACAAAACAGAATTGGACAGAGTGGGGACAGACAAAGAAGGTTCATTGGAATGGCTAAGAAGAGGTGAGCTCAACTGGGACGGAAAACAAATCATAATACAGTAAATGCCCAAGATTAAGGAAACTACACCAATGGATTTAAAAAGATGGCGGGACTGAGCCAGATGGACAAGTATAGATTCTGCAAGACAGAAACAGAAAGTACAAGTCACCTACTCTCGGGATGCAAAAAACTATTATCAGAACAACTTTACACACAACAGCACAACAAAGTATGCAGAGTGATTCATTGCCATTTTTGCAAAAATGTAAACATCCCAGACCCAGAAAACTCATGGAAACACAAACCAAGGGCATTTATTGAAAATGAGGACGTCATGCTCACGTTCAACCTGATGATACCATCCAGCGTGAACAATGAATAGAGAAAACAAAGCATTTGGTCCGGACGTTGCACTCAGGAACAAAAAGGAAAAGAAAAGCATTGATGATTGAGATATCAGTACCCAGCTATTTTGGCCTAAACAACGCAGAAATCAAGAAAATGACCAAATACCAGGACCTCAAAAATGTGGTCGAGAGATCTTGGAAGCTGAAGAGCATCAAAATCGTACCAATGATAATTGGAGCAACAGGAATGATGAAGAAGAACCTCACTGAGATTTTGAAAACCATTCCCGGGAATATTACCACAAATGAACTACAACTCGGTGATGATCCCGAAAAGAACCTTTGGAACAAAACTCTGAAAAAGTTGAACAGCGTGGTCCATGATCCCTTACTTTCGGTCCTGAGAGGACTCCGTTTCACCTCCTGAAACCCTCAAATGGAGATAACAACCAACGACATACACACACGGAGGTGGAAACTTTGAGACCTGGGAGAACTCCGTTCCACCTTCTGAAATAGTAAGGGAAACATATGAAAATCTGTTAACTAAATTGTTACCAAACAATTTCTTCACCAATATGTTTGTAGAGGTGTGTAATAACATGTGTTAAAATGTTGAAGGTCAACTCCCGTGGGAAACCCAGAAAAAAAGCTGTTGAATTCGGGTACCGAAAAATTATTTTCGAGAATTTTTATTTTTTTTAATCGGCCCTTAAGTAACTTATGAGGGGTCAAATAAGGGTTTTTCATGATTCTGAGTTGATTGTTAACATTTATATTTCACCACAGACACTCCTTTGTGGAAAAATAATTTCTAAATATATCTCATTTTCTACTTTGCAGGACATGGAGTCTAGCAATATGGATGAAGACGTTACTCCACCTCTGCTCAATTGCTTCATCTGTGCACGCTCGGATACACCAGCTGAAAGGCTCATACAGGCAACTCCAAAGGGATACTCAACTTTATTGAAACAAGCAGAAACTGTCGAAAATGTTACTGTTGTGGAACGTATGAAGGAGGCTCAAAAGGAAGGAAAACTGAGGTACCACCAGAAGTGTAAAAATGATCTGTACAACAACTTTGTTGCAACCACCAAGAAGTCAGCTCAAGCATCAAAGGCAGAGAAAGAGTCATCAAAGTTGAAGAGAAGACGCACTACTTGTGAGTTCAGTTCATCAACTGGCTGCAGTTCTAGAAGATCACAGTCAGTTGACCTCCTGTATAAGGATGTATGCATTCTTTGCAACCAACCAGCCCAGCTCTACAAAAATAATCCAGCACAAGCTAGAAAGAAATACAGAGTGCCAGATAATTTGACTGCAGATACACTGAAGGCAAGCTTGCTGAAGACAGCACGGAGTCGCGGGGATGACTGGGGCACTGAAGTCACTGGACGCCTGGAAGGGATCAACGACTTGGTAGCAGGAGAAACACTGTACCATTTGCGATGCAAACTTATGTTTGCGAGAGGTGACAGTTTGTCCAAGACTGATGAGGAAGGAAAAAGGAGGAGAGGACAGAGGAGTATTGATGAGGAGCGAGAGGCAGTTTTTATTGAATTCTGCGAATGGTTAGACTCAGAATTAGAGCATGGGGTAATGAACATGGACCAAGTCCATGAAAAGCTGCAGGAGTTTGATCAGTCACCAGAGAAGAGCCTTTCTTATTCAAAGCATTGGCTAAAGATAAAACTTCTAGAGAAATACGAAGACACCTTGTATTTCACAACACAGGAAAGAAGGGCAGATGTACTCTGTCTCAAAGATGGCACCGACAATATTCAGCGAGAGCATCATGCTAATCTTGACCATGGAGATGAGAAGACTCAGATCATAAAGACGGCACTCAAGTTCATATCCAATGATATTGCCTTGATTGATTTAGGTCCAAAGTCATACCCCACCACACACAGTATGACTGACATCGATAGTCAGCTGACACTTGTTCCTGCAAGCCTTCAGATGTTCTTGAGACCGATTGTCAAGACAGACGAAAGAGTTGCCGTTTGGGAGCAGAATTTTATTAAGGCCTGTCGACCTCGGTCTGGAGTATTGCCACACCAAATGGGGCTTGCCATACAACTTGATCATAGATTTGGGTCAAAATGGATGCTCAACAAGTTCCACCGGCTGGGATACACTGAGTCTTACACGGAGACACAAAACTACAAATACTGCTTCCTTAATAGTAGGAGTGGAGATGATGTTCCAGATACTTCTGGCACTCTTGACACCATTGTGGAGGAAACCGATGAACAGATCAATGATGAGGTTGCGGTTGATGCTGCGCTTGAGGATCAATCAGTGATGACAGCCAAAGTGCCAGCCAGTGAAAGTGAATTGTCAAGTAATGATCAGGTGGTCTTTATGGAGGTTGGGGAAACAAACAATGCAGTCACTCAGTTTGTTGGAGACAATATAGATTTAAACATTGTCTCTATTCACGGAAACACTCCCTTTCACTCAATAGGTTGGATCGAAGTCACCTCTCCGGCACCACCTTTGCCAGATCCACAGACAACAGCAGCTTTCCCCCGGGTGAAGTTGAAGGCACTCGACAAAGCTAAGATCCTGAGAGGAACTGAAGTAAAGATTATTCCATTTACGAACAGGAAACAGATAGGAACGAACGCGATCATGTTTCTCCCCCTCGCTGAGCTTTCCTCCTCCCTGGCTCATGATCAGCCACTCCTCACTCCAGGTGACACACTCTGGGCAGTGGGGTGGGTGATCAAACCAGAGACTCTACCTCCAACAGAGGGTGCAGCTGCACAACATTCACTCCGTGCCTACCTGCAGACCCGGGACTGGATCCTTCTACAGAGCATGTCTCTGAACCCCAGTGACTATGGATGGACAATAGGTGTGCATGGGTATGAGCCAGTTCCAACACTGGACCCCACGGCTCCTGAGGAGCTATTGCAGTTCACGAGCTGTAATTGTCATGGAGATTGCAGCAACCGGCGATGCAGCTGCAAGAAGAATGGGGTCACGTGCATCTCGGCCTGTGGAGTCTGTAATGGCATTACATGCAGAAACTGCAGTCATGATGTTGTTGAGTCTGAAGAAGACATAGACAATGACTGTTGAAACTTCTGACATTGTGAATGAGAAATAACTCTTGAGTATTATATATGTATGTGAAATAAAAGCTACTTTGTGTGTAAATGTAAAAGTGAAAATATAAATGTTAACAATCAACTCAGAATCATGAAAAACCCTTATTTGACCCCTCATAAGTTACTTAAGGGCCGATTAAAAAAAATAAAAATTCTCGAAAATAATTTTTCGGTACCCGAATTCAACAGCTTTTTTTCTGGGTTTCCCACGGGAGTTGAACTTCAACATTTTAACACATGTTATTACACACCTTTACAAACATATTGGTGAAGAAATTTTTTGGTAACAATTTAGTTAACAGATTTGTGAAATATCTCATAAAATGCCCTTACTAAAACCCGCATATGGAGATAACAACCAATGAGACAAACGCTTAACGCATCCACTGAGCTTGGGGGGAAGTGTCGTCACTACCGTGACTTCCCGGGATACTCTGGGTAACAGCGACGTCATAACAATGGTTCCGCTTTTTTCAACGTACTCAGCGGGGCATTTCCTTGAGAGGAATTTCCTCCTCCCCATGGATGCCAACCAATGGGGATTGTCCGTGCTCTATCCTTTTCAAGCAAGGAAGCAGCAGGTACCATTATTAAAGTCTTTGGAATGACTTGAACTGGTCCAAACAGGATGGGTTTGTGTCCTAGTTTATTGTTGTTCTGTAACAAACTGTTCCACATCGACCCTTGATATTGAAGTAAAAACTACTATTTATTTGCAGAATATAACAGATTTGTCTTTAGTAATAAAAGACATTTTAAAAGTTCATATTTTAGGATGCTTATGCTTATGGACAACTGAAGTCGATTTGAAAATTTACCAATGTCATTTTAGATCCCAAAACTGTGGTTTTTCACACGTTTGGATTGGATAAAGGTTGCTAACATAGAGAAGGCCGAGAGTTATAGAATGTTATCATATATATATTTTATATCTAGGGATATACCTTGTTAAAAATCATACATAGCATTAGTCCACCTGGATGGTACTGACCACCTCTCCTATTTTCAATATCTAGAGATATATACCTTGTCAGAATTCCTACATGACATTACTCCACCTGGATGATACTGACCACACCTCCTGGATCACAGACCAAATTCAGCCCTAGTTTTCACAATCAAGTTTGATAACGCAGTATTGTTCGTTTGGAGCTTGAATTCGAATTTGCTCCATTTTAATAAAAATCACCAACATCAAGTCTGCCCCGTTTATTCCACAATGATTGTCAATTTGGTCAAAATTGAAAACCTGAATTTACCTGTCGTTTTTTAAATTACGTACCAAAAAGATGCCAACCAAAGTGATCAAATATAACCAAATTTATTACGTACCATTAGTAGAATAAGTACCACCTGGGTGGCTCGAGGTTGTGATTCTCTTACTGAAAAAGTATAATAGTTTGTGTTTTACACGAAGACTATAGATGTTTGCGTGGTTTGCACTTAAAAGGTGCGAGATGGTCTAAAGGTCTAAAGGGTACGTTCCAATTGTAGTTGTAGTGTCTAACGGGTTGAAAGGGTCTAATCTCTCGAGCTTGTAAAAGGGGTGTAAAAAGGACCAAGTGGTCTAAAGCTATAAATGGTCATGGGTCCAAGCTTTCTAATCTGTCTGAAGGATGTAAGGGGTCTAAATGGTCTTAAGGGGTGTAAAGGTCTAAAGGGTACAAAAGGTCCAAAGGGTAAAGGGATCTAAAGCTGTCGAACATGGCAAAAGGGTTTTAAAAGTAAAAGAGGTCTTCAGGGATTTAGGGTTCTTCATGGCCTTTTGGGTCTTCAGAGTCTTTGGAGTCTTTTATGTACTCTGCGCATTTTGGGTCCTTGGGGTCTGTTGAGTCCTGGGAGTCTTTTGGATCCTCTGGGTCTTCGGGGTGTTTTGGTCGTCAGGGTGTTTTCGGTCTTCGAGTTCTTTTGGGTCTTCGGGTATTTTGGGTCTTTGGAGTATTTGGGGTATTTTGGATCTTCTGGGGTCTATGGGGTATTTTGGGTCTACGGGGTATTTTGGGTCTTCAGGGTTTTTAAGGCTATTTGGGAGCTTTTTGGTCTTCGTGGTATTTTGAGTCTTCAGGGTCTATTGGGTTTTTGGGTTATTTTGGGTCATCTGGGTCTTTTGTGTCTTCAGGATCTTGGGGGACTTAGACGGTCTTTATCGGTCTAAGGAATCTCAGCAGTATAAAGGGTCGAAGGGTGTATTCTAACAGTACATAATTATTAGATGTACCTAATTAATAGTCAGGATGCAACCGATTGTTCAAACAGTACGTAATTAATAGATATATGGCCACACTACTTAACCACCGCACGACTTCATGGATCGTGTTTTTTGGACCATGTCTTCAGGGGTCGCTGTACCTTCAATGACCTGATTTGCACCTTGTACCTGGGAGGTGTGCACACGAGGGGTCGCTGTACGCTAAATGCCCCGATTTGCACGTTGTACCTGCAAGGTGTGCACACGAGGGGTCGCTGTACGCTAAACGCCCCGATGCACGTGGTTCTGCAAGGTGTGCACACGAGGAGTGGCTGTACGCTAAACGACCCGAAGTTCCATTAAGACGATTTCATATGAAGCGGAATCTTCGCGAAACAAACTTATGCTGTATTATGGACACGTGGAAAAAGAATTACCTGTCGAGAAAGTTTTAATTCATTTTCTACATCAAATATCTATACAGCATATCGCCCTGAGTGAACACCTGAATACAATTGACCCTCCTGAATGAACACCTGAATACAATTGACCCTCCTGAATGAACACCTGAATACAATTGACCCTGCTGACTGAACACCTGAATACAATTGACCCTGCTGACTGAACACCTGAATACAATTGACCCTGCTGAATGAACACCTGAATACTATTGACCCTGCTGAATGAACACCTGAATACAATTGACCCTGCTGAATGAACACCTGCATACAATTGACCCTGCTGAATGAACACCTGAACACACTAGAACCTCCTGAATGAACACCTGAACCACCTGAACGCGTTGCAGTGGGGCTTCCCCGCAAATCGCAATCACATTATATTTATAATTATTTAATATTTTTTCTATTTAAACACAAAATCCGTTTATAATCCGCTCACAACAATTTCTTAATGGCGATTTATTCATTCATTCATTTATTCATTTATTCGTGCTAATGTGTTTTTCGTACAATTCCAGGTTCAGGATCACGCGGTTCAGTAGGTTAGGTACACCTGTATTAAAGTATCATACGTGCACCTGTATTACGACATCGTACATGCACCTGTATTACGGCATCGTACGTGCACCTGCATACGGCGTATTATATTAAACCCTGGGACGGTATTGTTAATCCGCGCCGATCACCTGGCGCTCGTGCCGTCGGAGCGCGCGAGACCAGGTGTCCCCTGAGTGTTCGGGCCGCGTCCCCTGTACGACTTGAGGATGCGCGGCCCAGTGTGGCCTTGAGGATACGCAATCTGATAGGTTTTACGGCCAGACCCACCTGGATTCCGGTGTCGGTGCTCTCTTGAGGCTTCACCTGACTCGTTTTTAAATATCATGGAGTTCCCGCTCCTGATATTCGATATTCACGGAGTTCCCGCTCCTGATATTCGATTCTCATGAAGTTCCCACTCCTGATATTCGATATTCACGGAGTTCCCACTCCTGATATTCGATACACACTGAGTTCCCACTCCTGATGTTCCATACACACTGAGTTACCTCTCCTGATATTCCATACTCATGTAGTTCCCACTCCTAATATTCCATACTCACGGAGTTCCCGCAACTGATATTCCGAACTCACGGAGTTCCCATCCTGATATTCGTTAATCACGGAGTTCCCGCTCTTGATATTCAATATTCACTGAGATCCCGCTCCTGATATTCCATACTCATGGAGTTCCCACTTGTGATATTCCGCACTCACAGAGGTTCCGCTCCTGATATTCCATACTCATGGAGCTCCCGCTACTGACATTTCATACTCATGGAGTTCATGCTCCTGATATTCGTTAATCACGGAATTCCCACTCCTGATATTCAATAATCACTGAGATCCCGCCCCTGATATTCGAAAATCACGGAGTTCCTGCTCCTGATATTCCATATTCATGGAGTTCCTGCTCCTGATATTCCATACTCATGGAGTTCCCTCTCCTGATATTCCATACTCACGGAGTTTCTGCTCCTGATATTCCATACTCATGGAGTTTCTGCTCCTGATATTCCATACTCATGGAGTTCCTGCTCCTGATATTCCATATTCATGGAGTTCCCACTCCTGATATTCCATACTCACGGAGTTCCCACTCCTGATATTCAATAATCACGGAGTTCCCGATCCTGATATTTGATAACCATGGAGTTCCTGCTCCTGATATTCCACATTCACAGAGTTCCTGCTCCTGATATTCCATACTCATGAAGTTTCCACTCCTGATATTCGATACTCATGAAGTTCCCACTCCTGATATTCAATAATCACGGAGTTCCCGATCCTGATATTTGATATCCATGGAGTTCCTGCTCCTGATATTCCACATTCACAGAGTTCCTGCTCCTGATATTCCACACTCATGAAGTTCCCGCTCCTGATATTCCATACACGCTGAGTTCCCTCTCCTGATATTCCATACTCATGGAGTTCCTGCTCCTGATATTCCTAACTCAAGGGGTTCCCACTCCTGATATTCGTTAATCACGGAGTTCCCGCTCCTGATATTCCATACTCATGGAGTTCCCTCTCCTGATATTCCATATTCATGGAGTTCCCTCTCCTGATGTTCCATACTCATGGAGTTCCCGCTCCTGATATTCGATACTCATGGAGTTCCCGCTCCTGATATCCCAAACTCATGGAGTTCCTCTCCTGATATTCCATACTCACGGAGTTTCCGCTCCTGATATTCCATATTCACGGAGTTTCTGCTCCTGATATTTCATACTTATGGAGTTCCCGCTCCTGATATTCGATACTCATGAAGTTCCCACTCCTGATATTCCATACTCACGGAGTTCCCGCTGCTGATATTCGATACTCATGAAGTTCCCACTCCTGATATTCCATACATGCTGAGTTCCCTCTCCTGATATTCCATACTCATGGAGTTCCCTCTACTGATATTCCATACTCACGGAGTTTCCGCTCCTGATATTCCATACTGATGGAGTTCCTGCTCCTGATATTCCATACTCATGGAGTTCCTGCTCCTGATATTCCATACTCATGGAGTTCCCACTCCTGATATTCCACACTCAAGGAATTCCCACTCCTGATATTCGATACTCATGAAGTTCCCACTCCTGATATTCAATAACCACGGAGTTCCCGATCCTGATATTTGATAACCATGGAGTTCCTGCTCCTGATATTCCACATTCACAGAATTCCTGCTCCTGATATTCCATACTCATGAAGTTCCCACTCCTGATATTCGATACTCATGAAGTTCCCACTCCTGTTATTCAATCATCACAGAGTTCCGGAACCTGATATTTGATAACCATGGAGTTCCTCTTCCTGATATGCCATACTCATGGAGTTCCTGCTCCTGATATTCCAAACTCATGGAGTTCCCACTCCTGATGTTCGTTAATCACGGAGTTCCCACTCCTGATATTCAATAATCACTGAGATACCACCCCAGATATTCGATAATCACGGAGTTCCTGCTCCTGATATTCAATAATCACGGAGTTCCCGATCCTGATATTTGATAACCATGGAGTTCCTGCTCCTGATATTCCATACTCATGAAGATCCCACTCCTGATATTCGATACTCATGAAGTTCCCACTCCTGATATTCCATACTCAAGGAGTTCCTGCTCCTGATATTCCAAACTCACGGAGTTCCCATCCTCATATTCGTTAATCACGCAGTTCCCGCTCTTGATATTCAATATTCACTGAGATCCCGCTCCTGGTATTCGATAATCATGGAGTTCCCGCTCCTGATATGCCATACTCATGGAGTTCCCACTCTTGATACTCCATACTCAGGGAGTTCCAAATGGTGATAATCCGCACTCACAGAGGTCCCGCTCCTGATATTCTGTACTCATGGAGTTCCCTCTCCTGATATTCCATACTCACGGAGTTTCCGCTCCTGATATTCCATATTCACGGAGTTTCTGCTCCTGATATTCCATACTCATGGAGTTCCCGCTCTTGATATTCGAAACTCACGGAGTTTCCGCTCCTGATATTCCATACTCATGGAGTTCCTGCTCCTGATATTCCAAACTCATGGAGTTCCTGCTCCCGATATTCCATACTCATGGAGTTCCCACTCCTGATATTCCATACTCACGGAGTTCCCACTCCTGATATTCGATACTCATGAAGTTCCCACTCCTGATATTCAACAATCAGGGAGTTCCCGATCCTGATATTTGATAACCATGGAGTTTCTGCTCCTGATATTCCACATTCATGGAGTTCCTGCTCCTGATATTCCATACTCATGAAGTTCCCACTCCTGATATTCGATACTCATGAAGTTCCCACTCCTGATATTCAATAATCACAGAGTTCCCGAACCTGATATTTGATAACCATGGAGTTCCTGCTCCTGATATTCCATACTCATGGAGTTCCTGCTCCTGATATTCCAAACTCATGGAGTTCCCACTCCTGATATTCGTTAATCATGGAGTTCCCACTCCTGATATGCAATAATCACTGAGATCCCGCCCCAGATATTCGATAATCACGGAGTTCCTGCTCCTGACATTCAATAATCACGGAGTTCCCGATCCTGATATTTGATAACCATGGAGTTCCTGCTCCTGATATTCCATACTCATGAAGTTCCCACTCCTGATATTCCATACATGCTGACTTCCCTCTCCTGATATTCCATACTCATGGAGTTCCTGCTCCTGATATTCCTAACTCACGGAGTTCCCACTCCTGATATTCGTTAATCACTGAGATCCCGCCCCTGATATTCGATAATCACGGACTTCCTGCTCCTGATATTCCATACTCATGGAGTTCCCGCTCCTGATATTCCAACACAAGTGTGGAATGTGGTTTTCAACATGAGCACAAGTGCGATAAGTAGTTTTGCAACACTAACCCAATGGCGAAAAGTGGTTTTCAACACTAGCACGAGTGTGGAAAGTGGTTTTCAATGCCAGCACAAGTGTGGAAATTGGATTTGCAACACTAGGACAAATGCGAGTTGTGGTTTTCAACACTAGCGCAAGTGCAAAAAATGGTTTTGCTACACTAACACAAGTGCGAAAAGTGGGATTCAATGCCAGCACAAGTACGGAAAGTAGTTCTGCAACACTAGCTCAAGTGCGGAAAGTGCTTTTCAACACTAGCACAAGTGCGAAAAGTGGTTTTGCAACACTAACACAAGTGCGATAAGTGGTTTTCAACGCCAGTACGTGTGCGGAAAGTGGTTCTTGCAACAATAACACGTGCGAAAAGTGGTTTTGCAACACTAACACAAGTGCGAACCTAGTTTTGCAACACTAACACAAGTGCGAAAGTGGTTTTGAAACACTAACACAAGTGCGAAGAGTGGTTTTCAACGCCAGTACGAGTGCGGAAAGTGGTTTTCGCAACGATAAAACAAGTGTGAAAAGTGGTTTTCAATGCCAGCACAAGTGCAAAAAGTGGTTCTGCAACACTAGCTCAAGTGCGTAAAGTGGTTTTCAATGCCAGCACAAGTGCGGAAAGTGGTTCTGCAACACTAGCTCAAGTGCGGAAAAGTGGTTTTCACCACAAGCACGAGTGCTGAAAGTGGTTTTCAACACCATCATAAGTGTAGAAATTGGTTTTGCAACACGAAGACAAATGCGAGTTGTGGTTTTCAACACTAGCGCAAGTGCAAAAAGTGGTTTTGCAACACTAAAACAAGTGCGAAAGTGGTTCTGCAACACTAGCTCATGTGTGGAAAGTGGTATTCAACGCCAGCACAAGAGTGGAAATTGGTTTTGAAACACTAAGACAAATGCGAATTGTGGTTTTCAACACTGGCGCCAGTGCGAATACTGGTTTTGCAACACGCAACACAAGTGCAAAAAGTGGTTTTCAAAACTAACACAATTGCAAAAAGTGGTTTTCAACACTAACCAAAGTGCGAAAGGTTGTTTTCAACACCAGCACAAGTGCGGAAAGTGGTTTTGCAACACAGGCCCCAGTGTAGAACGTGGTTTTTTAAACACGAACGCAAGTATGGAAAGTCGTTTTGCAACACTAGCTCAAGTGCGGAGAGTGGTTTTCAACGCCAGCACAAGTGCGAAAAGTGGTTTTGCAACACTAACACAAGTGAGACAAGTGGTTTTGCAACACAAACACTGCTGCAAAAAGTGGTTTTGAACACTAACAGGAGCGTGAAAAGTGGTTTTCAACACTAGCAGAAGTGCGAAAAGTGGTTTTCAATGCCAGCACAGGTGCAGAATGTGGTTTTGCAATACGAGCACATGTGTGAAAAGTGGTTTTCAAAGCCAGCACAAGTGTGGAAAGTGGTTTTGCAACACTAACACAAGTGCAAAAAGTGTTTTTCAATGCCAGCGCAAGTGCGAAAAGTGGTTCTGCAACACTAACTGAAGTGCGGAAAGTGGTTTTCAATGCCAGCACAAGTGCGGAAAGTGGTTCTGCAACACTAGCTCAAGTGCGGAAAGTGGTTTTCAAGACAAGCACGAGTGCTGAACGTGGTTTTCAACACCAACATAAGTGTGGATATTGGTTTTTGCAACACCAGCACAAATGCGAATAATGGTTTACAACTGTAGCACAAGTGCGGAAAGTGGTCTTCAACATGAGCACAAGTGCGATAAGTGGTTTTGCAACAATAACCCAATGGCGAAAAGTGGTTTTCAACACTAGCACGAGTGTGGAAAGTGGTTTACAATGACAGCACAAGTGTGGAAATTGGTTTTGCAACACTAAGACAAATGCGAGTTGTGGTTTTCAACACTAGCGCAAGTGCAAAAAGTGGTTTTGCTTCAATAACACAAGTGCGAAAGTGGTTTTGCAAAACCAGCTCATGTGCGGAGAGTGGTTTTCAACACAAGCACGAGGGCTGAAAGTGGTTTTCAAGACCAATATAAGTGTGGAAATTGGTTTTTACAACACTAACACAAATGCGAATAATGGTTTGCAACAGCAGCACGAGTGTAGAATTTTTTTTTGCAACACTAACACAAGTGTGGAATGTGGTTTTCAACACTAACCCAATAGCGAAAAGTGGTTTTCAACACGAGCATGAGTGTGGAAAGTGGTTTTCAATGCCAGCGCAAGTGTGGAAATTGGTTTTCCAACACTAAGACAAATGCGAGTTGTGGTTTTCAACACGAGCTCAAGTGCAAACAGTGGTTTTGCTGCACTAACACAAGTGCGAAAGTGGTTCTGCAACACTAGCTCAAGTGGGGAAAGTGGTATTCAATGGCAGCACAAGTGTGGAAAGTGGTTTTGCAACACTTGCTCAAGTGCGGAAAGTGCCTATCAACATTAGCACAAGTGCGAAAAGTGGTTTTCAACGCCAGTACGTGTGCGGAAAGTGGGTCTTGCAACAATAACACAAGAGCAAAAAGTGGTTTTGCAACACTAACACAAGTGCGAACCTGGTTTTGCAACACTAACACAAGTGTGAAAGTGGTTTTGCAACACTAACACAAGTACGACGAGTGATTTTCAACGCCAGTACGTGTGCGGAAAGTGGTTTTTGCAACAATCACACAAGTGTGAAAAGTGGTTTTCAATGCCAGCACAAGTGCAAAAAGTGGTTCTGCAACACTAGCTCAAGTGCGGAAAGTGGTTTTCAGTGACAGCACAAGTGCGGAAAGTGGTTCTGCAACACTAGTTCAAGTGCGGAAAGTGGTTTTCAACACAAGCACGAGTGATGAAAGTGGTTTTCAACACCAACATAAGTGTGGAAATTGTTTTTTGCAACACTAACACAAATGCGAATAATGGTTTTCAACAGTAGTACGAGTGCGGAAAGTGGTTTGCAACACTAACACAAGTGTGGAAAGTGGTTTTCAACATGAGCACAAGTAAGATAAGTGGTTTTGCAACACTAACCCAATAGTGAAAAGTGGTTTTCAACACTAGCACGAGTGTGGAAAGTGGTTTTCAATGCCAGCACAAGTGTGGAAATTGGTTTTGCAACACTAAGACAAATGCGAGTTGTGGTTTTCAACACTAGCGCAAGTGCAAAAAGTGGTTTTGCTACACTAACACAAGTGCGAAAGTGGTTCTGCAACACTAGCTCAAGTGTGGAAAGTGGTATTCAACGCCAGTACAAGTGCGGAAAGTGGTTTTTGCAACACTAGGACCAATGCGAGTTGTGGTTTTCAATGCCAGCACAAGTGTGAAAAGTGGTTCTGCAACACTAGCACGAGTGTGGAAAGTGGTTTTCAATGCCAGCACAAGTGGGGAAATTGGTTTTGCAACACTAGGACCAATGCGAGTTGTGGTTTTCAACACCAGCGCAAGTGCAAAAAGTGGTTTTGCTGCACTAACACAAGTGCGAAAGTGGTCTGTAACACTAGCTCAAGTGTGAAAAGTGGTATTCAACACCAGCACAAGTGTGGAAAGTGGTTTTCAATGCCAGCACAAGTGCGGAAATTGGTTTTGCAACACTAACACAAGTGCAAAAAGTGGTTTTCAACACAAGCACGAGTGCTGAAAGTGGTTTTCAACACCAACATAAGTGTGGAAAATTGGTTTTTGCAACACCAACACAAATGCGAATAATGGTTTACAACAGTAGCACAAATGCGAAAAGTGGTTTTCAACACTAGCACGAGTGTGGAAAGTGGTTTTCAATTGCAGCACAAGTGTGGAAATTGATTTTGCAACACTAAGACAAATGCGAGTTGTGGTTTTCAACACTGGCGCCAGTGCGAATACTGGTTTTGCAACACGCAACACAAGTGCAAAAAGTGGTTTTCAAAACTAACACAATTGCAAAAAGTGGTTTTCAACACTAACCAAAGTGCGAAAGGTTGTTTTCAACACCAGCACAAGTGCAGAAAGTGGTTTTGCAACACAGGCCCCAGTGTAGAACGTGGTTTTTTAAACACGAACGCAAGTATGGAAAGTCGTTTTGCAACACTAGCTCAAGTGCGGAGAGTGGTTTTCAACGCCAGCACAAGTGCGAAAAGTGGTTTTACAACACTAACACAAGTGAGACAAGTGGTTTTGCAACACAAACCCTGCTGCAAAAAGTGGTTTTGAACACTAACAGGAGCGTGAAAAGTGGTTTTCAACACTAGCAGAAGTGCGAAAAGTGGTTTTCAATGCCAGCACAGGTGCAGAATGTGGTTTTGCAATACGAGCACATGTGTGAAAAGTGGTTTTCAAAGCCAGCACAAGTGTGGAAAGTGGTTTTGCAACACTAACACAAGTGCAAAAAGTGTTTTTCAATGCCAGCGCAAGTGCGAAAAGTGGTTCTGCAACACTAACTGAAGTGCGGAAAGTGGTTTTCAATGCCAGCACAAGTGCGGAAAGTGGTTCTGCAACACTAGCTCAAGTGCGGAAAGTGGTTTTCAAGACAAGCACAAGTGCTGAACGTGGTTTTCAACACCAACATAAGTGTGGATATTGGTTTTTGCAACACCAGCACAAATGCGAATAATGGTTTACAACTGTAGCACAAGTGCGGAAAGTGGTTTTCAACATGAGCACAAGTGCGATAAGTGGTTTTGCAACAATAACCCAATGGCGAAAAGTGGTTTTCAACACTAGCACGAGTGTGGAAAGTGGTTTACAATGACAGCACAAGTGTGGAAATTGGTTTTGCAACACTAAGACAAATGCGAGTTGTGGTTTTCAACACTAGCGCAAGTGCAAAAAGTGGTTTTGCTTCAATAACACAAGTGCGAAAGTGGTTCTGCAAAACCAGCTCATGTGCGGAGAGTGGTTTTCAACACAAGCACGAGGGCTGAAAGTGGTTTTCAAGATCAATATAAGTGTGGAAATTGGTTTTTACAACACTAACACAAATGCGAATAATGGTTTGCAACAGCAGCATGAGTGTAGAATTTTTTTTTGCAACACTAACACAAGTGTGGAATGTGGTTTTCAACACTAACCCAATAGCGAAAAGTGGTTTTCAACACGAGCATGAGTGTGGAAAGTGGTTTTCAATGCCAGCGCAAGTGTGGAAATTGGTTTTCCAACACTAAGACAAATGCGAGTTGTGGTTTTCAACACGAGCTCAAGTGCAAACAGTGGTTTTGCTGCACTAACACAAGTGCGAAAGTGGTTCTGCAACACTAGCTCAAGTGGGGAAAGTGGTATTCAACGGCAGCACAAGTGTGGAAAGTGGTTTTGCAACACTTGCTCAAGTGCGGAAAGTGCCTATCAACATTAGCACAAGTGCGAAAAGTGGTTTTCAACGCCAGTACGTGTGCGGAAAGTGGGTCTTGCAACAATAACACAAGAGCAAAAAGTGGTTTTGCAACACTAACACAAGTGCGAACCTGGTTTTGCAACACTAACACAAGTGTGAAAGTGGTTTTGCAACACTAACACAAGTACGACGAGTGATTTTCAACGCCAGTACGTGTGCGGAATGTGGTTTTTGCAACAATCACACAAGTGTGAAAAGTGGTTTTCAATGCCAGCACAAGTGCAAAAAGTGGTTCTGCAACACTAGCTCAAGTGCGGAAAGTGGTTTTCAGTGACAGCACAAGTGCGGAAAGTGGTTCTGCAACACTAGTTCAAGTGCGGAAAGTGGTTTTCAACACAAGCACGAGTGATGAAAGTGGTTTTCAACACCAACATAAGTGTGGAAATTGTTTTTTGCAACACTAACACAAATGCGAATAATGGTTTTCAACAGTAGTACGAGTGCGGAAAGTGGTTTGCAACACTAACACAAGTGTGGAAAGTGGTTTTCTACATGAGCACAAGTAAGATAAGTGGTTTTGCAACACTAACCCAATAGTGAAAAGTGGTTTTCAACACTAGCACGAGTGTGGAAAGTGGTTTTCAATGCCAGCACAAGTGTGGAAATTGGTTTTGCAACACTAAGACAAATGCGAGTTGTGGTTTTCAACACTAGCGCAAGTGCAAAAAGTGGTTTTGCTACACTAACACAAGTGCGAAAGTGGTTCTGCAACACTAGCTCAAGTGTGAAAGTGGTATTCAACGCCAGTACAAGTGCAGAAAGTGGTTTTTGCAACACTAGGACCAATGCGAGTTGTGGTTTTCAATGCCAGCACAAGTGTGAAAAGTGGTTCTGCAACACTAGCAC
This sequence comes from Myxine glutinosa, assembly GCF_964187855.1. Classification (NCBI taxonomy): domain Eukaryota; kingdom Metazoa; phylum Chordata; class Myxini; order Myxiniformes; family Myxinidae; genus Myxine; species Myxine glutinosa. The sequence goes on from NC_136270.1 coordinate 45,583,797, forward strand.
GAGTGTGGAAAGTGGTTTTCAATGCCAGCACAAGTGGGGAAATTGGTTTTGCAACACTAGGACCAATGCGAGTTGTGGTTTTCAACACCAGCGCAAGTGCAAAAAGTGGTTTTGCTGCACTAACACAAGTGCGAAAGTGGTCTGTAACACTAGCTCAAGTGTGAAAAGTGGTATTCAACACCAGCACAAGTGTGGAAAGTGGTTTTCAATGCCAGCACAAGTGCGGAAATTGGTTTTGCAACACTAACACAAGTGCAAAAAGTGGTTTTCAACACAAGCACGAGTGCTGAAAGTGGTTTTCAACACCAACATAAGTGTGGAAAATTGGTTTTTGCAACACCAACACAAATGCGAATAATGGTTTACAACAGTAGCACAAATGCGAAAAGTGGTTTTCAACACTAGCATGAGTGTGGAAAGTGGTTTTCAATGCCAGCACAAGTGTGGAAATTGATTTTGCAACACTAAGACAAATGCGAGTTGTGGTTTTCAACACGAGCGCAAGTGCAAAAAGTGGTTTTGCTACACTAACACAAGTGCGAAAGTGGTTCTGCAACACTAGCTCAAGTGGGGAAAGTGGATTTGCAACACTAACACAAGTGCGACGAGTGGTTTTCAACGCCAGAACGAGTGCGGAAAGTGGTTTTTGCAACAATAACACAAGTGCGAAAAGTGGTTTTCCACACTAATACAAGTGCAAAAGTGGTTTCCTGCACCAACACAATTGCGAAAAGTGGTTTTTCAACACTAACAAAAGTGCAAAAAGTGGTTTTTCAACACTATCACAAGTGCAAAAAGTGTTTTTTCCACACTAATACAAGTGCAAAAGTGGTTTCCTGCACCAAAACAAGTGTGAAAAGTGGTTGTTCAACACTAACACAAGTGCGAAAAGTGGTTTTTCAACACTAACACAAGTGCAAAAAGTGTTTTTTCCACACTAATACAAGTGTAAAAGTGGTTTCCTGCACCAACACAAGTGCGAAAAGTGGTTTTTCAACACTAACACAGGTGCGAAATGTGGTTTTTCAACACTAACACAAGTGCGAAAAATGGTTTTTCAACACTAACACAAGTGCTAAAAGTGGTTTTTCAACACTAACACAAGTGCAAAAAGTGGTTTTTCAACACTAACACAAGTGCGAAAAGTGGTTTTAACACACTAATACAAGTGCAAAAGTGGTTTCCTGCACAAACACAAGTGTGATATGTGGTTTTTCAACACTAACACAAGTGCGAAAAGGGGTTTTTCAACACTAACACAAGTGCGAAAAGTGGTTTTTCAACACTAACACAAGTGCGAAAGTGGTTTTTCCACACTAATACAAGTGCAAAAGTGGTTTCCTGCACCAACACAAGTGCGAAAAGTGGTTTTTCAACACTAACACAAGTGCGAAAAGTGGTTTTTCAACACTATCACAAGTGCAAAAGTGGTTTTTCCACACTAATACCAGTGCAAAAGTGGTTTCCTGCACCAACACAAGTGCAAAAAGTGGTTTTTCAACACTAACACAAGTGCGAAAAGTGGTTTTTCAACACTAACACAAGTGCGAAAAGTGTTTTTTCCACACTAATACAAGTGAAAAAGTGGTTTCCTGCACCAACACAAGTGCGAAAAGTGGTTTTTCAACACTAACACAAGTGCGAAAAGTGGTTTTTCAACACTATCACAAGTGCGAAAAGTGTTTTTTCCACACTAATACAAGTGAAAAAGTGGTTTCCTGCACCAACACAAGTGCGAAAAGTGGTTTTTCAACACTAACACAAGTGCGAAAAGTGGTTTTTCAACACTAACACAAGTGCGAAAAGTGGTTTTTCAACACTAACACAAGTGCGAAAAGTGTTTTTTCCACACTAATACAAGTGCAAAAGTAGTTTCCTGCACCAACACAAGTGCGAAAAGTGGTTTTTCAACACTAACACAAGTGCGAAAAGTGGTTTTTCAACACTATCACAAGTGCAAAAGTGGTTTTTCCACACTAATACAAGTGCAAAAGTGGTTTCCTTCACCAACACAAGTGCGAAAAGTGGTTTTTCAACACTAACACAAATGCGAAAAGTGGTTTTTCAACACTAACACAAGTGCGAAAAGTGATTTTTCCACAATAATACAAGTGCAAAAGTGGTTTCCTGCACCAACACAAGTGTGAAAAGTTGTTTTTCAACACTAACACAAGTGCGAAAAGTGGTTTTTCAACACTAACACAAGTGCGAAAAGTGTTTTTTCCACACTAATACAAGTGCAAAAGTGGTTTCCTGCACCAACACAAGTGCGAAAAGTGGTTTTTCAACACTAACATAAGTGCGAAAAGTGGTTTTTCAACACTAACACAAGTGCGAAAAGTGGTTTTTCAACACTAACACAAGTGCGAAAAGTGGTTTTTCAACACTAATACAAGTGCAAAAGTGGTTTCCTGCACCAACACAAGTGCGAAAAGTGGTTTTTCAACACCAACACAAGTGCAAAAAGTGGTTTTTCAACACTAATACAAGTGCAAAAGTGGTTTCCTGCACCAACACGAGTGCGAAAAGTGTTTTTTCAACACTAACACAAGTGCGAAAAGTGGTTTTTCAACACTATCACAAGAGCAAAAAGTGTTTTTTTCACACTAATACAAGTGCAAAAGTGGTTTCCTGCATCAACACAAGTGCGAAAAGTGGTTTTTCAACACTAACACAAGTGCGAAAAGTGTTTTTTCCACACTAATACAAGTGCAAAAGTGGTTTCCTGCACCAACACAAGTGCGAAAAGTGGTTTTTCAACACTAACACAAGTGCGAAAAGTGGTTTTTCAACACTAACACAAGTGCGAAAAGTGGTTTTTCAACACTAACACAAGTGCGAAAAGTGGTTTTTCCACACTAATACAAGTGCAAAAGTGGTTTCCTGCACCAACACAAGTGCAAAAAGTGGTTTTTCAACACTAACACAAGTGCGAAAAGTGGTTTTTCAACACTATCACAAGTGCAAAAAGTGGTTTTTCCACACTAATACAAGTGCAAAAGTGGTTTCCTGCACCAACACAAGTGTGAAAAGTGGTTTTTCAACACTAACACAAGTGCGAAAAGTGGTTTTTCAACACTAACACAAGTGCGAAAAGTGGTTTTTCCACACTAATACAATTGCAAAAGTGGTTTCCTGCACCAACACAAGTGCGAAAAGTGGTTTTTCAACACTAACATAAGTGCGAAAAGTGGTTTTTCAACACTAACACAAGTGCGAAAAGTGGTTTTTCAACACTAACACAAGTGCGAAAAGTGGTTTTTCCACACTAATACAAGTGCAAAAGTGGTTTCCTGCACCAACACAAGTGCGAAAAGTGGTTTTTCAACACTAACACAAGTGCGAAAAGTGGTTTTTCAACACTATCACAAGTGCAAAAAGTGTTTTTTCCACACTAATACAAGAGCAAAAGTGGTTTCCTGCACCAACACAAGTGCGAAAAGTGGTTTTTCAACACTAACACAAGTGCGAAAAGTGGTTTTTCAACACTAACACAAGTGCGAAAAGTGGTTTTTCAACACTAACACAAATGCGAATAATGGTTTTCAACAGTAGTACGAGTGCGGAAAGTGGTTTGCAACACTAACACAAGTGTGGAAAGTGGTTTTCAACATGAGCACAAGTAAGATAAGTGGTTTTGCAACACTAACCCAATAGTGAAAAGTGGTTTTCAACACTAGCACGAGTGTGGAAAGTGGTTTTCAATGCCAGCACAAGTGTGGAAATTGGTTTTGCAACACTAAGACAAATGCGAGTTGTGGTTTTCAACACTAGCGCAAGTGCAAAAAGTGGTTTTGCTACACTAACACAAGTGCGAAAGTGGTTCTGCAACACTAGCTCAAGTGTGGAAAGTGGTATTCAACGCCAGTACAAGTGCGGAAAGTGGTTTTTGCAACACTAGGACCAATGCGAGTTGTGGTTTTCAATGCCAGCACAAGTGTGAAAAGTGGTTCTGCAACACTAGCACGAGTGTGGAAAGTGGTTTTCAATGCCAGCACAAGTGGGGAAATTGGTTTTGCAACACTAGGACCAATGCGAGTTGTGGTTTTCAACACCAGCGCAAGTGCAAAAAGTGGTTTTGCTGCACTAACACAAGTGCGAAAGTGGTCTGTAACACTAGCTCAAGTGTGAAAAGTGGTATTCAACACCAGCACAAGTGTGGAAAGTGGTTTTCAATGCCAGCACAAGTGCGGAAATTGGTTTTGCAACACTAACACAAGTGCAAAAAGTGGTTTTCAACACAAGCACGAGTGCTGAAAGTGGTTTTCAACACCAACATAAGTGTGGAAAATTGGTTTTTGCAACACCAACACAAATGCGAATAATGGTTTACAACAGTAGCACAAATGCGAAAAGTGGTTTTCAACACTAGCACGAGTGTGGAAAGTGGTTTTCAATGCCAGCACAAGTGTGGAAATTGATTTTGCAACACTAAGACAAATGCGAGTTGTGGTTTTCAACACTGGCGCCAGTGCGAATACTGGTTTTGCAACACGCAACACAAGTGCAAAAAGTGGTTTTCAAAACTAACACAATTGCAAAAAGTGGTTTTCAACACTAACCAAAGTGCGAAAGGTTGTTTTCAACACCAGCACAAGTGCGGAAAGTGGTTTTGCAACACAGGCCCCAGTGTAGAACGTGGTTTTTTAAACACGAACGCAAGTATGGAAAGTCGTTTTGCAACACTAGCTCAAGTGCGGAGAGTGGTTTTCAACGCCAGCACAAGTGCGAAAAGTGGTTTTACAACACTAACACAAGTGAGACAAGTGGTTTTGCAACACAAACCCTGCTGCAAAAAGTGGTTTTGAACACTAACAGGAGCGTGAAAAGTGGTTTTCAACACTAGCAGAAGTGCGAAAAGTGGTTTTCAATGCCAGCACAGGTGCAGAATGTGGTTTTGCAATACGAGCACATGTGTGAAAAGTGGTTTTCAAAGCCAGCACAAGTGTGGAAAGTGGTTTTGCAACACTAACACAAGTGCAAAAAGTGTTTTTCAATGCCAGCGCAAGTGCGAAAAGTGGTTCTGCAACACTAACTGAAGTGCGGAAAGTGGTTTTCAATGCCAGCACAAGTGCGGAAAGTGGTTCTGCAACACTAGCTCAAGTGCGGAAAGTGGTTTTCAAGACAAGCACAAGTGCTGAACGTGGTTTTCAACACCAACATAAGTGTGGATATTGGTTTTTGCAACACCAGCACAAATGCGAATAATGGTTTGCAACTGTAGCACAAGTGCGGAAAGTGGTTTTCAACATGAGCACAAGTGCGATAAGTGGTTTTGCAACAATAACCCAATGGCGAAAAGTGGTTTTCAACACTAGCACGAGTGTGGAAAGTGGTTTACAATGACAGCACAAGTGTGGAAATTGGTTTTGCAACACTAAGACAAATGCGAGTTGTGGTTTTCAACACTAGCGCAAGTGCAAAAAGTGGTTTTGCTTCAATAACACAAGTGCGAAAGTGGTTCTGCAAAACCAGCTCATGTGCGGAGAGTGGTTTTCAACACAAGCACGAGGGCTGAAAGTGGTTTTCAAGATCAATATAAGTGTGGAAATTGGTTTTTACAACACTAACACAAATGCGAATAATGGTTTGCAACAGCAGCATGAGTGTAGAATTTTTTTTTGCAACACTAACACAAGTGTGGAATGTGGTTTTCAACACTAACCCAATAGCGAAAAGTGGTTTTCAACACGAGCATGAGTGTGGAAAGTGGTTTTCAATGCCAGCGCAAGTGTGGAAATTGGTTTTCCAACACTAAGACAAATGCGAGTTGTGGTTTTCAACACGAGCTCAAGTGCAAACAGTGGTTTTGCTGCACTAACACAAGTGCGAAAGTGGTTCTGCAACACTAGCTCAAGTGGGGAAAGTGGTATTCAACGGCAGCACAAGTGTGGAAAGTGGTTTTGCAACACTTGCTCAAGTGCGGAAAGTGCCTATCAACATTAGCACAAGTGCGAAAAGTGGTTTTCAACGCCAGTACGTGTGCGGAAAGTGGGTCTTGCAACAATAACACAAGAGCAAAAAGTGGTTTTGCAACACTAACACAAGTGCGAACCTGGTTTTGCAACACTAACACAAGTGTGAAAGTGGTTTTGCAACACTAACACAAGTACGACGAGTGATTTTCAACGCCAGTACGTGTGCGGAATGTGGTTTTTGCAACAATCACACAAGTGTGAAAAGTGGTTTTCAATGCCAGCACAAGTGCAAAAAGTGGTTCTGCAACACTAGCTCAAGTGCGGAAAGTGGTTTTCAGTGACAGCACAAGTGCGGAAAGTGGTTCTGCAACACTAGTTCAAGTGCGGAAAGTGGTTTTCAACACAAGCACGAGTGATGAAAGTGGTTTTCAACACCAACATAAGTGTGGAAATTGTTTTTTGCAACACTAACACAAATGCGAATAATGGTTTTCAACAGTAGTACGAGTGCGGAAAGTGGTTTGCAACACTAACACAAGTGTGGAAAGTGGTTTTCTACATGAGCACAAGTAAGATAAGTGGTTTTGCAACACTAACCCAATAGTGAAAAGTGGTTTTCAACACTAGCACGAGTGTGGAAAGTGGTTTTCAATGCCAGCACAAGTGTGGAAATTGGTTTTGCAACACTAAGACAAATGCGAGTTGTGGTTTTCAACACTAGCGCAAGTGCAAAAAGTGGTTTTGCTACACTAACACAAGTGCGAAAGTGGTTCTGCAACACTAGCTCAAGTGTGGAAAGTGGTATTCAACGCCAGTACAAGTGCAGAAAGTGGTTTTTGCAACACTAGGACCAATGCGAGTTGTGGTTTTCAATGCCAGCACAAGTGTGAAAAGTGGTTCTGCAACACTAGCACGAGTGTGGAAAGTGGTTTTCAATGCCAGCACAAGTGGGGAAATTGGTTTTGCAACACTAGGACCAATGCGAGTTGTGGTTTTCAACACCAGCGCAAGTGCAAAAAGTGGTTTTGCTGCACTAACACAAGTGCGAAAGTGGTCTGTAACACTAGCTCAAGTGTGAAAAGTGGTATTCAACACCAGCACAAGTGTGGAAAGTGGTTTTCAATGCCAGCACAAGTGCGGAAATTGGTTTTGCAACACTAACACAAGTGCAAAAAGTGGTTTTCAACACAAGCACGAGTGCTGAAAGTGGTTTTCAACACCAACATAAGTGTGGAAAATTGGTTTTTGCAACACCAACACAAATGCGAATAATGGTTTACAACAGTAGCACAAATGCGAAAAGTGGTTTTCAACACTAGCACGAGTGTGGAAAGTGGTTTTCAATTGCAGCACAAGTGTGGAAATTGATTTTGCAACACTTAGACAAATGCGAGTTGTGGTTTTCAACACTGGCGCCAGTGCGAATACTGGTTTTGCAACACGCAACACAAGTGCAAAAAGTGGTTTTCAAAACTAACACAATTGCAAAAAGTGGTTTTCAACACTAACCAAAGTGCGAAAGGTTGTTTTCAACACCAGCACAAGTGCAGAAAGTGGTTTTGCAACACAGGCCCCAGTGTAGAACGTGGTTTTTTAAACACGAACGCAAGTATGGAAAGTCGTTTTGCAACACTAGCTCAAGTGCGGAGAGTGGTTTTCAACGCCAGCACAAGTGCGAAAAGTGGTTTTACAACACTAACACAAGTGAGACAAGTGGTTTTGCAACACAAACCCTGCTGCAAAAAGTGGTTTTGAACACTAACAGGAGCGTGAAAAGTGGTTTTCAACACTAGCAGAAGTGCGAAAAGTGGTTTTCAATGCCAGCACAGGTGCAGAATGTGGTTTTGCAATACGAGCACATGTGTGAAAAGTGGTTTTCAAAGCCAGCACAAGTGTGGAAAGTGGTTTTGCAACACTAACACAAGTGCAAAAAGTGTTTTTCAATGCCAGCGCAAGTGCGAAAAGTGGTTCTGCAACACTAACTGAAGTGCGGAAAGTGGTTTTCAATGCCAGCACAAGTGCGGAAAGTGGTTCTGCAACACTAGCTCAAGTGCGGAAAGTGGTTTTCAAGACAAGCACAAGTGCTGAACGTGGTTTTCAACACCAACATAAGTGTGGATATTGGTTTTTGCAACACCAGCACAAATGCGAATAATGGTTTACAACTGTAGCACAAGTGCGGAAAGTGGTTTTCAACATGAGCACAAGTGCGATAAGTGGTTTTGCAACAATAACCCAATGGCGAAAAGTGGTTTTCAACACTAGCACGAGTGTGGAAAGTGGTTTACAATGACAGCACAAGTGTGGAAATTGGTTTTGCAACACTAAGACAAATGCGAGTTGTGGTTTTCAACACTAGCGCAAGTGCAAAAAGTGGTTTTGCTTCAATAACACAAGTGCGAAAGTGGTTCTGCAAAACCAGCTCATGTGCGGAGAGTGGTTTTCAACACAAGCACGAGGGCTGAAAGTGGTTTTCAAGATCAATATAAGTGTGGAAATTGGTTTTTACAACACTAACACAAATGCGAATAATGGTTTGCAACAGCAGCATGAGTGTAGAATTTTTTTTTGCAACACTAACACAAGTGTGGAATGTGGTTTTCAACACTAACCCAATAGCGAAAAGTGGTTTTCAACACGAGCATGAGTGTGGAAAGTGGTTTTCAATGCCAGCGCAAGTGTGGAAATTGGTTTTCCAACACTAAGACAAATGCGAGTTGTGGTTTTCAACACGAGCTCAAGTGCAAACAGTGGTTTTGCTGCACTAACACAAGTGCAAAAGTGGTTCTGCAACACTAGCTCAAGTGGGGAAAGTGGTATTCAACGGCAGCACAAGTGTGGAAAGTGGTTTTGCAACACTTGCTCAAGTGCGGAAAGTGCCTATCAACATTAGCACAAGTGCGAAAAGTGGTTTTCAACGCCAGTACGTGTGCGGAAAGTGGGTCTTGCAACAATAACACAAGAGCAAAAAGTGGTTTTGCAACACTAACACAAGTGCGAACCTGGTTTTGCAACACTAACACAAGTGTGAAAGTGGTTTTGCAACACTAACACAAGTACGACGAGTGATTTTCAACGCCAGTACGTGTGCGGAATGTGGTTTTTGCAACAATCACACAAGTGTGAAAAGTGGTTTTCAATGCCAGCACAAGTGCAAAAAGTGGTTCTGCAACACTAGCTCAAGTGCGGAAAGTGGTTTTCAGTGACAGCACAAGTGCGGAAAGTGGTTCTGCAACACTAGTTCAAGTGCGGAAAGTGGTTTTCAACACAAGCACGAGTGATGAAAGTGGTTTTCAACACCAACATAAGTGTGGAAATTGTTTTTTGCAACACTAACACAAATGCGAATAATGGTTTTCAACAGTAGTACGAGTGCGGAAAGTGGTTTGCAACACTAACACAAGTGTGGAAAGTGGTTTTCTACATGAGCACAAGTAAGATAAGTGGTTTTGCAACACTAACCCAATAGTGAAAAGTGGTTTTCAACACTAGCACGAGTGTGGAAAGTGGTTTTCAATGCCAGCACAAGTGTGGAAATTGGTTTTGCAACACTAAGACAAATGCGAGTTGTGGTTTTCAACACTAGCGCAAGTGCAAAAAGTGGTTTTGCTACACTAACACAAGTGCGAAAGTGGTTCTGCAACACTAGCTCAAGTGTGAAAGTGGTATTCAACGCCAGTACAAGTGCAGAAAGTGGTTTTTGCAACACTGGGACCAATGCGAGTTGTGGTTTTCAATGCCAGCACAAGTGTGAAAAGTGGTTCTGCAACACTAGCACGAGTGTGGAAAGTGGTTTTCAATGCCAGCACAAGTGGGGAAATTGGTTTTGCAACACTAGGACCAATGCGAGTTGTGGTTTTCAACACCAGCGCAAGTGCAAAAAGTGGTTTTGCTGCACTAACACAAGTGCGAAAGTGGTCTGTAACACTAGCTCAAGTGTGAAAAGTGGTATTCAACACCAGCACAAGTGTGGAAAGTGGTTTTCAATGCCAGCACAAGTGCGGAAATTGGTTTTGCAACACTAACACAAGTGCAAAAAGTGGTTTTCAACACAAGCACGAGTGCTGAAAGTGGTTTTCAACACCAACATAAGTGTGGAAAATTGGTTTTTGCAACACCAACACAAATGCGAATAATGGTTTACAACAGTAGCACAAATGCGAAAAGTGGTTTTCAACACTAGCATGAGTGTGGAAAGTGGTTTTCAATGCCAGCACAAGTGTGGAAATTGATTTTGCAACACTAAGACAAATGCGAGTTGTGGTTTTCAACACGAGCGCAAGTGCAAAAAGTGGTTTTGCTACACTAACACAAGTGCGAAAGTGGTTCTGCAACACTAGCTCAAGTGGGGAAAGTGGATTTGCAACACTAACACAAGTGCGACGAGTGGTTTTCAACGCCAGAACGAGTGCGGAAAGTGGTTTTTGCAACAATAACACAAGTGCGAAAAGTGGTTTTCCACACTAATACAAGTGCAAAAGTGGTTTCCTGCACCAACACAATTGCGAAAAGTGGTTTTTCAACACTAACAAAAGTGCAAAAAGTGGTTTTTCAACACTATCACAAGTGCAAAAAGTGTTTTTTCCACACTAATACAAGTGCAAAAGTGGTTTCCTGCACCAAAACAAGTGTGAAAAGTGGTTGTTCAACACTAACACAAGTGCGAAAAGTGGTTTTTCAACACTAACACAAGTGCAAAAAGTGTTTTTTCCACACTAATACAAGTGTAAAAGTGGTTTCCTGCACCAACACAAGTGCGAAAAGTGGTTTTTCAACACTAACACAGGTGCGAAATGTGGTTTTTCAACACTAACACAAGTGCGAAAAATGGTTTTTCAACACTAACACAAGTGCTAAAAGTGGTTTTTCAACACTAACACAAGTGCAAAAAGTGGTTTTTCAACACTAACACAAGTGCGAAAAGTGGTTTTAACACACTAATACAAGTGCAAAAGTGGTTTCCTGCACCAACACAAGTGTGATATGTGGTTTTTCAACACTAACACAAGTGCGAAAAGGGGTTTTTCAACACTAACACAAGTGCGAAAAGTGGTTTTTCAACACTAACACAAGTCCGAAAGTGGTTTTTCCACACTAATACAAGTGCAAAAGTGGTTTCCTGCACCAACACAAGTGCGAAAAGTGGTTTTTCAACACTAACACAAGTGCGAAAAGTGGTTTTTCAACACTATCACAAGTGCAAAAGTGGTTTTTCCACACTAATACCAGTGCAAAAGTGGTTTCCTGCACCAACACAAGTGCGAAAAGTGGTTTTTCAACACTAACACAAGTGCGAAAAGTGTTTTTTCCACACTAATACAATTGAAAAAGTGGTTTCCTGCACCAACACAAGTGCGAAAAGTGGTTTTTCAACACTAACACAAGTGCGAAAAGTGGTTTTTCAACACTATCACAAGTGCGAAAAGTGTTTTTTCCACACTAATACAAGTGAAAAAGTGGTTTCCTGCACCAACACAAGTGCGAAAAGTGGTTTTTCAACACTAACACAAGTGCGAAAAGTGGTTTTTCAACACTAACACAAGTGCGAAAAGTGGTTTTTCAACACTAACACAAGTGCGAAAAGTGTTTTTTCCACACTAATACAAGTGCAAAAGTAGTTTCCTGCACCAACACAAGTGCGAAAAGTGGTTTTTCAACACTAACACAAGTGCGAAAAGTGGTTTTTCAACACTATCACAAGTGCAAAAGTGGTTTTTCCACACTAATACAAGTGCAAAAGTGGTTTCCTTCACCAACACAAGTGCGAAAAGTGGTTTTTCAACACTAACACAAATGCGAAAAGTGGTTTTTCAACACTAACACAAGTGCGAAAAGTGATTTTTCCACAATAATACAAGTGCAAAAGTGGTTTCCTGCACCAACACAAGTGTGAAAAGTTGTTTTTCAACACTAACACAAGTGCGAAAAGTGGTTTTTCAACACTAACACAAGTGCGAAAAGTGTTTTTTCCACACTAATACAAGTGCAAAAGTGGTTTCCTGCACCAACACAAGTGCGAAAAGTGGTTTTTCAACACTAACATAAGTGCGAAAAGTGGTTTTTCAACACTAACACAAGTGCGAAAAGTGGTTTTTCAACACTAACACAAGTGCGAAAAGTGGTTTTTCAACACTAATACAAGTGCAAAAGTGGTTTCCTGCACCAACACAAGTGCGAAAAGTGGTTTTTCAACACCAACACAAGTGCAAAAAGTGGTTTTTCAACACTATCACAAGTGCAAAAAGTGTTTTTTCCACACTAATACAAGTGCAAAAGTGGTTTCCTGCACCAACACGAGTGCGAAAAGTGTTTTTTCAACACTAACACAAGTGCGAAAAGTGGTTTTTCAACACTATCACAAGAGCAAAAAGTGTTTTTTTCACACTAATACAAGTGCAAAAGTGGTTTCCTGCATCAACACAAGTGCGAAAAGTGGTTTTTCAACACTAACACAAGTGCGAAAAGTGTTTTTTCCACACTAATACAAGTGCAAAAGTGGTTTCCTGCACCAACACAAGTGCGAAAAGTGGTTTTTCAACACTAACACAAGTGCGAAAAGTGGTTTTTCAACACTAACACAAGTGCGAAAAGTGGTTTTTCAACACTAACACAAGTGCGAAAAGTGGTTTTTCCACACTAATACAAGTGCAAAAGTGGTTTCCTGCACCAACACAAGTGCAAAAAGTGGTTTTTCAACACTAACACAAGTGCGAAAAGTGGTTTTTCAACACTATCACAAGTGCAAAAAGTGGTTTTTCCACACTAATACAAGTGCAAAAGTGGTTTCCTGCACCAACACAAGTGTGAAAAGTGGTTTTTCAACACTAACACAAGTGCGAAAAGTGGTTTTTCAACACTAACACAAGTGCGAAAAGTGGTTTTTCCACACTAATACAATTGCAAAAGTGGTTTCCTGCACCAACACAAGTGCGAAAAGTGGTTTTTCAACACTAACATAAGTGCGAAAAGTGGTTTTTCAACACTAACACAAGTGCGAAAAGTGGTTTTTCAACACTAACACAAGTGCGAAAAGTGGTTTTTCCACACTAATACAAGTGCAAAAGTGGTTTCCTGCACCAACACAAGTGCGAAAAGTGGTTTTTCAACACTAACACAAGTGCGAAAAGTGGTTTTTCAACACTATCACAAGTGCAAAAAGTGTTTTTTCCACACTAATACAAGAGCAAAAGTGGTTTCCTGCACCAACACAAGTGCGAAAAGTGGTTTTTCAACACTAACACAAGTGCGAAAAGTGGTTTTTCAACACTAACACAAGTGCGAAAGGTGGTTTTTCAACACTAACACAAATGCGAATAATGGTTTTCAACAGTAGTACGAGTGCGGAAAGTGGTTTGCAACACTAACACAAGTGTGGAAAGTGGTTTTCAACATGAGCACAAGTAAGATAAGTGGTTTTGCAACACTAACCCAATAGTGAAAAGTGGTTTTCAACACTAGCACGAGTGTGGAAAGTGGTTTTCAATGCCAGCACAAGTGTGGAAATTGGTTTTGCAACACTAAGACAAATGCGAGTTGTGGTTTTCAACACTAGCGCAAGTGCAAAAAGTGGTTTTGCTACACTAACACAAGTGCGAAAGTGGTTCTGCAACACTAGCTCAAGTGTGGAAAGTGGTATTCAACGCCAGTACAAGTGCGGAAAGTGGTTTTTGCAACACTAGGACCAATGCGAGTTGTGGTTTTCAATGCCAGCACAAGTGTGAAAAGTGGTTCTGCAACACTAGCACGAGTGTGGAAAGTGGTTTTCAATGCCAGCACAAGTGGGGAAATTGGTTTTGCAACACTAGGACCAATGCGAGTTGTGGTTTTCAACACCAGCGCAAGTGCAAAAAGTGGTTTTGCTGCACTAACACAAGTGCGAAAGTGGTCTGTAACACTAGCTCAAGTGTGAAAAGTGGTATTCAACACCAGCACAAGTGTGGAAAGTGGTTTTCAATGCCAGCACAAGTGCGGAAATTGGTTTTGCAACACTAACACAAGTGCAAAAAGTGGTTTTCAACACAAGCACGAGTGCTGAAAGTGGTTTTCAACACCAACATAAGTGTGGAAAATTGGTTTTTGCAACACCAACACAAATGCGAATAATGGTTTACAACAGTAGCACAAATGCGAAAAGTGGTTTTCAACACTAGCACGAGTGTGGAAAGTGGTTTTCAATGCCAGCACAAGTGTGGAAATTGATTTTGCAACACTAAGACAAATGCGAGTTGTGGTTTTCAACACTGGCGCCAGTGCGAATACTGGTTTTGCAACACGCAACACAAGTGCAAAAAGTGGTTTTCAAAACTAACACAATTGCAAAAAGTGGTTTTCAACACTAACCAAAGTGCGAAAGGTTGTTTTCAACACCAGCACAAGTGCGGAAAGTGGTTTTGCAACACAGGCCCCAGTGTAGAACGTGGTTTTTTAAACACGAACGCAAGTATGGAAAGTCGTTTTGCAACACTAGCTCAAGTGCGGAGAGTGGTTTTCAACGCCAGCACAAGTGCGAAAAGTGGTTTTACAACACTAACACAAGTGAGACAAGTGGTTTTGCAACAAAAACCCTGCTGCAAAAAGTGGTTTTGAACACTAACAGGAGCGTGAAAAGTGGTTTTCAACACTAGCAGAAGTGCGAAAAGTGGTTTTCAATGCCAGCACAGGTGCAGAATGTGGTTTTGCAATACGAGCACATGTGTGAAAAGTGGTTTTCAAAGCCAGCACAAGTGTGGAAAGTGGTTTTGCAACACTAACACAAGTGCAAAAAGTGTTTTTCAATGCCAGCGCAAGTGCGAAAAGTGGTTCTGCAACACTAACTGAAGTGCGGAAAGTGGTTTTCAATGCCAGCACAAGTGCGGAAAGTGGTTCTGCAACACTAGCTCAAGTGCGGAAAGTGGTTTTCAAGACAAGCACAAGTGCTGAACGTGGTTTTCAACACCAACATAAGTGTGGATATTGGTTTTTGCAACACCAGCACAAATGCGAATAATGGTTTACAACTGTAGCACAAGTGCGGAAAGTGGTTTTCAACATGAGCACAAGTGCGATAAGTGGTTTTGCAACAATAACCCAATGGCGAAAAGTGGTTTTCAACACTAGCACGAGTGTGGAAAGTGGTTTACAATGACAGCACAAGTGTGGAAATTGGTTTTGCAACACTAAGACAAATGCGAGTTGTGGTTTTCAACACTAGCGCAAGTGCAAAAAGTGGTTTTGCTTCAATAACACAAGTGCGAAAGTGGTTCTGCAAAACCAGCTCATGTGCGGAGAGTGGTTTTCAACACAAGCACGAGGGCTGAAAGTGGTTTTCAAGATCAATATAAGTGTGGAAATTGGTTTTTACAACACTAACACAAATGCGAATAATGGTTTGCAACAGCAGCATGAGTGTAGAATTTTTTTTTGCAACACTAACACAAGTGTGGAATGTGGTTTTCAACACTAACCCAATAGCGAAAAGTGGTTTTCAACACGAGCATGAGTGTGGAAAGTGGTTTTCAATGCCAGCGCAAGTGTGGAAATTGGTTTTCCAACACTAAGACAAATGCGAGTTGTGGTTTTCAACACGAGCTCAAGTGCAAACAGTGGTTTTGCTGCACTAACACAAGTGCGAAAGTGGTTCTGCAACACTAGCTCAAGTGGGGAAAGTGGTATTCAACGGCAGCACAAGTGTGGAAAGTGGTTTTGCAACACTTGCTCAAGTGCGGAAAGTGCCTATCAACATTAGCACAAGTGCGAAAAGTGGTTTTCAACGCCAGTACGTGTGCGGAAAGTGGGTCTTGCAACAATAACACAAGAGCAAAAAGTGGTTTTGCAACACTAACACAAGTGCGAACCTGGTTTTGCAACACTAACACAAGTGTGAAAGTGGTTTTGCAACACTAACACAAGTACGACGAGTGATTTTCAACGCCAGTACGTGTGCGGAATGTGGTTTTTGCAACAATCACACAAGTGTGAAAAGTGGTTTTCAATGCCAGCACAAGTGCAAAAAGTGGTTCTGCAACACTAGCTCAAGTGCGGAAAGTGGTTTTCAGTGACAGCACAAGTGCGGAAAGTGGTTCTGCAACACTAGTTCAAGTGCGGAAAGTGGTTTTCAACACAAGCACGAGTGATGAAAGTGGTTTTCAACACCAACATAAGTGTGGAAATTGTTTTTTGCAACACTAACACAAATGCGAATAATGGTTTTCAACAGTAGTACGAGTGCGGAAAGTGGTTTGCAACACTAACACAAGTGTGGAAAGTGGTTTTCTACATGAGCACAAGTAAGATAAGTGGTTTTGCAACACTAACCCAATAGTGAAAAGTGGTTTTCAACACTAGCACGAGTGTGGAAAGTGGTTTTCAATGCCAGCACAAGTGTGGAAATTGGTTTTGCAACACTAAGACAAATGCGAGTTGTGGTTTTCAACACTAGCGCAAGTGCAAAAAGTGGTTTTGCTACACTAACACAAGTGCGAAAGTGGTTCTGCAACACTAGCTCAAGTGTGGAAAGTGGTATTCAACGCCAGTACAAGTGCAGAAAGTGGTTTTTGCAACACTAGGACCAATGCGAGTTGTGGTTTTCAATGCCAGCACAAGTGTGAAAAGTGGTTCTGCAACACTAGCACGAGTGTGGAAAGTGGTTTTCAATGCCAGCACAAGTGGGGAAATTGGTTTTGCAACACTAGGACCAATGCGAGTTGTGGTTTTCAACACCAGCGCAAGTGCAAAAAGTGGTTTTGCTGCACTAACACAAGTGCGAAAGTGGTCTGTAACACTAGCTCAAGTGTGAAAAGTGGTATTCAACACCAGCACAAGTGTGGAAAGTGGTTTTCAATGCCAGCACAAGTGCGGAAATTGGTTTTGCAACACTAACACAAGTGCAAAAAGTGGTTTTCAACACAAGCACGAGTGCTGAAAGTGGTTTTCAACACCAACATAAGTGTGGAAAATTGGTTTTTGCAACACCAACACAAATGCGAATAATGGTTTACAACAGTAGCACAAATGCGAAAAGTGGTTTTCAACACTAGCATGAGTGTGGAAAGTGGTTTTCAATGCCAGCACAAGTGTGGAAATTGATTTTGCAACACTAAGACAAATGCGAGTTGTGGTTTTCAACACGAGCGCAAGTGCAAAAAGTGGTTTTGCTACACTAACACAAGTGCGAAAGTGGTTCTGCAACACTAGCTCAAGTGGGGAAAGTGGATTTGCAACACTAACACAAGTGCGACGAGTGGTTTTCAACGCCAGAACGAGTGCGGAAAGTGGTTTTTGCAACAATAACACAAGTGCGAAAAGTGGTTTTCCACACTAATACAAGTGCAAAAGTGGTTTCCTGCACCAACACAATTGCGAAAAGTGGTTTTTCAACACTAACAAAAGTGCAAAAAGTGGTTTTTCAACACTAACACAAGTGCAAAAAGTGTTTTTTCCACACTAATACAAGTGTAAAAGTGGTTTCCTGCACCAACACAAGTGCGAAAAGTGGTTTTTCAACACTAACACAGGTGCGAAATGTGGTTTTTCAACACTAACACAAGTGCGAAAAATGGTTTTTCAACACTAACACAAGTGCTAAAAGTGGTTTTTCAACACTAACACAAGTGCAAAAAGTGGTTTTTCAACACTAACACAAGTGCGAAAAGTGGTTTTAACACACTAATACAAGTGCAAAAGTGGTTTCCTGCACCAACACAAGTGTGATATGTGGTTTTTCAACACTA
The DNA here is from genome assembly GCF_964187855.1 of Myxine glutinosa. Lineage (NCBI taxonomy): Eukaryota > Metazoa > Chordata > Myxini > Myxiniformes > Myxinidae > Myxine > Myxine glutinosa. The sequence continues at coordinate 45,601,423 of NC_136270.1, forward strand.
ACACAAGTGCGAAAAGGGGTTTTTCAACACTAACACAAGTGCGAAAAGTGGTTTTTCAACACTAACACAAGTGCGAAAGTGGTTTTTCCACACTAATACAAGTGCAAAAGTGGTTTCCTGCACCAACACAAGTGCGAAAAGTGGTTTTTCAACACTAACACAAGTGCGAAAAGTGGTTTTTCAACACTATCACAAGTGCAAAAAGTGGTTTTGCTGCACTAACACAAGTGCGAAAGTGGTCTGTAACACTAGCTCAAGTGTGAAAAGTGGTATTCAACACCAGCACAAGTGTGGAAAGTGGTTTTCAATGCCAGCACAAGTGCGGAAATTGGTTTTGCAACACTAACACAAGTGCAAAAAGTGGTTTTCAACACAAGCACGAGTGCTGAAAGTGGTTTTCAACACCAACATAAGTGTGGAAAATTGGTTTTTGCAACACCAACACAAATGCGAATAATGGTTTACAACAGTAGCACAAATGCGAAAAGTGGTTTTCAACACTAGCACGAGTGTGGAAAGTGGTTTTCAATGCCAGCACAAGTGTGGAAATTGATTTTGCAACACTAAGACAAATGCGAGTTGTGGTTTTCAACACTGGCGCCAGTGCGAATACTGGTTTTGCAACACGCAACACAAGTGCAAAAAGTGGTTTTCAAAACTAACACAATTGCAAAAAGTGGTTTTCAACACTAACCAAAGTGCGAAAGGTTGTTTTCAACACCAGCACAAGTGCGGAAAGTGGTTTTGCAACACAGGCCCCAGTGTAGAACGTGGTTTTTTAAACACGAACGCAAGTATGGAAAGTCGTTTTGCAACACTAGCTCAAGTGCGGAGAGTGGTTTTCAACGCCAGCACAAGTGCGAAAAGTGGTTTTACAACACTAACACAAGTGAGACAAGTGGTTTTGCAACACAAACCCTGCTGCAAAAAGTGGTTTTGAACACTAACAGGAGCGTGAAAAGTGGTTTTCAACACTAGCAGAAGTGCGAAAAGTGGTTTTCAATGCCAGCACAGGTGCAGAATGTGGTTTTGCAATACGAGCACATGTGTGAAAAGTGGTTTTCAAAGCCAGCACAAGTGTGGAAAGTGGTTTTGCAACACTAACACAAGTGCAAAAAGTGTTTTTCAATGCCAGCGCAAGTGCGAAAAGTGGTTCTGCAACACTAACTGAAGTGCGGAAAGTGGTTTTCAATGCCAGCACAAGTGCGGAAAGTGGTTCTGCAACACTAGCTCAAGTGCGGAAAGTGGTTTTCAAGACAAGCACAAGTGCTGAACGTGGTTTTCAACACCAACATAAGTGTGGATATTGGTTTTTGCAACACCAGCACAAATGCGAATAATGGTTTGCAACTGTAGCACAAGTGCGGAAAGTGGTTTTCAACATGAGCACAAGTGCGATAAGTGGTTTTGCAACAATAACCCAATGGCGAAAAGTGGTTTTCAACACTAGCACGAGTGTGGAAAGTGGTTTACAATGACAGCACAAGTGTGGAAATTGGTTTTGCAACACTAAGACAAATGCGAGTTGTGGTTTTCAACACTAGCGCAAGTGCAAAAAGTGGTTTTGCTTCAATAACACAAGTGCGAAAGTGGTTCTGCAAAACCAGCTCATGTGCGGAGAGTGGTTTTCAACACAAGCACGAGGGCTGAAAGTGGTTTTCAAGATCAATATAAGTGTGGAAATTGGTTTTTACAACACTAACACAAATGCGAATAATGGTTTGCAACAGCAGCATGAGTGTAGAATTTTTTTTTGCAACACTAACACAAGTGTGGAATGTGGTTTTCAACACTAACCCAATAGCGAAAAGTGGTTTTCAACACGAGCATGAGTGTGGAAAGTGGTTTTCAATGCCAGCGCAAGTGTGGAAATTGGTTTTCCAACACTAAGACAAATGCGAGTTGTGGTTTTCAACACGAGCTCAAGTGCAAACAGTGGTTTTGCTGCACTAACACAAGTGCGAAAGTGGTTCTGCAACACTAGCTCAAGTGGGGAAAGTGGTATTCAACGGCAGCACAAGTGTGGAAAGTGGTTTTGCAACACTTGCTCAAGTGCGGAAAGTGCCTATCAACATTAGCACAAGTGCGAAAAGTGGTTTTCAACGCCAGTACGTGTGCGGAAAGTGGGTCTTGCAACAATAACACAAGAGCAAAAAGTGGTTTTGCAACACTAACACAAGTGCGAACCTGGTTTTGCAACACTAACACAAGTGTGAAAGTGGTTTTGCAACACTAACACAAGTACGACGAGTGATTTTCAACGCCAGTACGTGTGCGGAATGTGGTTTTTGCAACAATCACACAAGTGTGAAAAGTGGTTTTCAATGCCAGCACAAGTGCAAAAAGTGGTTCTGCAACACTAGCTCAAGTGCGGAAAGTGGTTTTCAGTGACAGCACAAGTGCGGAAAGTGGTTCTGCAACACTAGTTCAAGTGCGGAAAGTGGTTTTCAACACAAGCACGAGTGATGAAAGTGGTTTTCAACACCAACATAAGTGTGGAAATTGTTTTTTGCAACACTAACACAAATGCGAATAATGGTTTTCAACAGTAGTACGAGTGCGGAAAGTGGTTTGCAACACTAACACAAGTGTGGAAAGTGGTTTTCTACATGAGCACAAGTAAGATAAGTGGTTTTGCAACACTAACCCAATAGTGAAAAGTGGTTTTCAACACTAGCACGAGTGTGGAAAGTGGTTTTCAATGCCAGCACAAGTGTGGAAATTGGTTTTGCAACACTAAGACAAATGCGAGTTGTGGTTTTCAACACTAGCGCAAGTGCAAAAAGTGGTTTTGCTACACTAACACAAGTGCGAAAGTGGTTCTGCAACACTAGCTCAAGTGTGGAAAGTGGTATTCAACGCCAGTACAAGTGCAGAAAGTGGTTTTTGCAACACTAGGACCAATGCGAGTTGTGGTTTTCAATGCCAGCACAAGTGTGAAAAGTGGTTCTGCAACACTAGCACGAGTGTGGAAAGTGGTTTTCAATGCCAGCACAAGTGGGGAAATTGGTTTTGCAACACTAGGACCAATGCGAGTTGTGGTTTTCAACACCAGCGCAAGTGCAAAAAGTGGTTTTGCTGCACTAACACAAGTGCGAAAGTGGTCTGTAACACTAGCTCAAGTGTGAAAAGTGGTATTCAACACCAGCACAAGTGTGGAAAGTGGTTTTCAATGCCAGCACAAGTGCGGAAATTGGTTTTGCAACACTAACACAAGTGCAAAAAGTGGTTTTCAACACAAGCACGAGTGCTGAAAGTGGTTTTCAACACCAACATAAGTGTGGAAAATTGGTTTTTGCAACACCAACACAAATGCGAATAATGGTTTACAACAGTAGCACAAATGCGAAAAGTGGTTTTCAACACTAGCACGAGTGTGGAAAGTGGTTTTCAATTGCAGCACAAGTGTGGAAATTGATTTTGCAACACTTAGACAAATGCGAGTTGTGGTTTTCAACACTGGCGCCAGTGCGAATACTGGTTTTGCAACACGCAACACAAGTGCAAAAAGTGGTTTTCAAAACTAACACAATTGCAAAAAGTGGTTTTCAACACTAACCAAAGTGCGAAAGGTTGTTTTCAACACCAGCACAAGTGCAGAAAGTGGTTTTGCAACACAGGCCCCAGTGTAGAACGTGGTTTTTTAAACACGAACGCAAGTATGGAAAGTCGTTTTGCAACACTAGCTCAAGTGCGGAGAGTGGTTTTCAACGCCAGCACAAGTGCGAAAAGTGGTTTTACAACACTAACACAAGTGAGACAAGTGGTTTTGCAACACAAACCCTGCTGCAAAAAGTGGTTTTGAACACTAACAGGAGCGTGAAAAGTGGTTTTCAACACTAGCAGAAGTGCGAAAAGTGGTTTTCAATGCCAGCACAGGTGCAGAATGTGGTTTTGCAATACGAGCACATGTGTGAAAAGTGGTTTTCAAAGCCAGCACAAGTGTGGAAAGTGGTTTTGCAACACTAACACAAGTGCAAAAAGTGTTTTTCAATGCCAGCGCAAGTGCGAAAAGTGGTTCTGCAACACTAACTGAAGTGCGGAAAGTGGTTTTCAATGCCAGCACAAGTGCGGAAAGTGGTTCTGCAACACTAGCTCAAGTGCGGAAAGTGGTTTTCAAGACAAGCACAAGTGCTGAACGTGGTTTTCAACACCAACATAAGTGTGGATATTGGTTTTTGCAACACCAGCACAAATGCGAATAATGGTTTACAACTGTAGCACAAGTGCGGAAAGTGGTTTTCAACATGAGCACAAGTGCGATAAGTGGTTTTGCAACAATAACCCAATGGCGAAAAGTGGTTTTCAACACTAGCACGAGTGTGGAAAGTGGTTTACAATGACAGCACAAGTGTGGAAATTGGTTTTGCAACACTAAGACAAATGCGAGTTGTGGTTTTCAACACTAGCGCAAGTGCAAAAAGTGGTTTTGCTTCAATAACACAAGTGCGAAAGTGGTTCTGCAAAACCAGCTCATGTGCGGAGAGTGGTTTTCAACACAAGCACGAGGGCTGAAAGTGGTTTTCAAGATCAATATAAGTGTGGAAATTGGTTTTTACAACACTAACACAAATGCGAATAATGGTTTGCAACAGCAGCATGAGTGTAGAATTTTTTTTTGCAACACTAACACAAGTGTGGAATGTGGTTTTCAACACTAACCCAATAGCGAAAAGTGGTTTTCAACACGAGCATGAGTGTGGAAAGTGGTTTTCAATGCCAGCGCAAGTGTGGAAATTGGTTTTCCAACACTAAGACAAATGCGAGTTGTGGTTTTCAACACGAGCTCAAGTGCAAACAGTGGTTTTGCTGCACTAACACAAGTGCAAAAGTGGTTCTGCAACACTAGCTCAAGTGGGGAAAGTGGTATTCAACGGCAGCACAAGTGTGGAAAGTGGTTTTGCAACACTTGCTCAAGTGCGGAAAGTGCCTATCAACATTAGCACAAGTGCGAAAAGTGGTTTTCAACGCCAGTACGTGTGCGGAAAGTGGGTCTTGCAACAATAACACAAGAGCAAAAAGTGGTTTTGCAACACTAACACAAGTGCGAACCTGGTTTTGCAACACTAACACAAGTGTGAAAGTGGTTTTGCAACACTAACACAAGTACGACGAGTGATTTTCAACGCCAGTACGTGTGCGGAATGTGGTTTTTGCAACAATCACACAAGTGTGAAAAGTGGTTTTCAATGCCAGCACAAGTGCAAAAAGTGGTTCTGCAACACTAGCTCAAGTGCGGAAAGTGGTTTTCAGTGACAGCACAAGTGCGGAAAGTGGTTCTGCAACACTAGTTCAAGTGCGGAAAGTGGTTTTCAACACAAGCACGAGTGATGAAAGTGGTTTTCAACACCAACATAAGTGTGGAAATTGTTTTTTGCAACACTAACACAAATGCGAATAATGGTTTTCAACAGTAGTACGAGTGCGGAAAGTGGTTTGCAACACTAACACAAGTGTGGAAAGTGGTTTTCTACATGAGCACAAGTAAGATAAGTGGTTTTGCAACACTAACCCAATAGTGAAAAGTGGTTTTCAACACTAGCACGAGTGTGGAAAGTGGTTTTCAATGCCAGCACAAGTGTGGAAATTGGTTTTGCAACACTAAGACAAATGCGAGTTGTGGTTTTCAACACTAGCGCAAGTGCAAAAAGTGGTTTTGCTACACTAACACAAGTGCGAAAGTGGTTCTGCAACACTAGCTCAAGTGTGAAAGTGGTATTCAACGCCAGTACAAGTGCAGAAAGTGGTTTTTGCAACACTGGGACCAATGCGAGTTGTGGTTTTCAATGCCAGCACAAGTGTGAAAAGTGGTTCTGCAACACTAGCACGAGTGTGGAAAGTGGTTTTCAATGCCAGCACAAGTGGGGAAATTGGTTTTGCAACACTAGGACCAATGCGAGTTGTGGTTTTCAACACCAGCGCAAGTGCAAAAAGTGGTTTTGCTGCACTAACACAAGTGCGAAAGTGGTCTGTAACACTAGCTCAAGTGTGAAAAGTGGTATTCAACACCAGCACAAGTGTGGAAAGTGGTTTTCAATGCCAGCACAAGTGCGGAAATTGGTTTTGCAACACTAACACAAGTGCAAAAAGTGGTTTTCAACACAAGCACGAGTGCTGAAAGTGGTTTTCAACACCAACATAAGTGTGGAAAATTGGTTTTTGCAACACCAACACAAATGCGAATAATGGTTTACAACAGTAGCACAAATGCGAAAAGTGGTTTTCAACACTAGCATGAGTGTGGAAAGTGGTTTTCAATGCCAGCACAAGTGTGGAAATTGATTTTGCAACACTAAGACAAATGCGAGTTGTGGTTTTCAACACGAGCGCAAGTGCAAAAAGTGGTTTTGCTACACTAACACAAGTGCGAAAGTGGTTCTGCAACACTAGCTCAAGTGGGGAAAGTGGATTTGCAACACTAACACAAGTGCGACGAGTGGTTTTCAACGCCAGAACGAGTGCGGAAAGTGGTTTTTGCAACAATAACACAAGTGCGAAAAGTGGTTTTCCACACTAATACAAGTGCAAAAGTGGTTTCCTGCACCAACACAATTGCGAAAAGTGGTTTTTCAACACTAACAAAAGTGCAAAAAGTGGTTTTTCAACACTATCACAAGTGCAAAAAGTGTTTTTTCCACACTAATACAAGTGCAAAAGTGGTTTCCTGCACCAAAACAAGTGTGAAAAGTGGTTGTTCAACACTAACACAAGTGCGAAAAGTGGTTTTTCAACACTAACACAAGTGCAAAAAGTGTTTTTTCCACACTAATACAAGTGTAAAAGTGGTTTCCTGCACCAACACAAGTGCGAAAAGTGGTTTTTCAACACTAACACAGGTGCGAAATGTGGTTTTTCAACACTAACACAAGTGCGAAAAATGGTTTTTCAACACTAACACAAGTGCTAAAAGTGGTTTTTCAACACTAACACAAGTGCAAAAAGTGGTTTTTCAACACTAACACAAGTGCGAAAAGTGGTTTTAACACACTAATACAAGTGCAAAAGTGGTTTCCTGCACCAACACAAGTGTGATATGTGGTTTTTCAACACTAACACAAGTGCGAAAAGGGGTTTTTCAACACTAACACAAGTGCGAAAAGTGGTTTTTCAACACTAACACAAGTCCGAAAGTGGTTTTTCCACACTAATACAAGTGCAAAAGTGGTTTCCTGCACCAACACAAGTGCGAAAAGTGGTTTTTCAACACTAACACAAGTGCGAAAAGTGGTTTTTCAACACTATCACAAGTGCAAAAGTGGTTTTTCCACACTAATACCAGTGCAAAAGTGGTTTCCTGCACCAACACAAGTGCGAAAAGTGGTTTTTCAACACTAACACAAGTGCGAAAAGTGTTTTTTCCACACTAATACAATTGAAAAAGTGGTTTCCTGCACCAACACAAGTGCGAAAAGTGGTTTTTCAACACTAACACAAGTGCGAAAAGTGGTTTTTCAACACTATCACAAGTGCGAAAAGTGTTTTTTCCACACTAATACAAGTGAAAAAGTGGTTTCCTGCACCAACACAAGTGCGAAAAGTGGTTTTTCAACACTAACACAAGTGCGAAAAGTGGTTTTTCAACACTAACACAAGTGCGAAAAGTGGTTTTTCAACACTAACACAAGTGCGAAAAGTGTTTTTTCCACACTAATACAAGTGCAAAAGTAGTTTCCTGCACCAACACAAGTGCGAAAAGTGGTTTTTCAACACTAACACAAGTGCGAAAAGTGGTTTTTCAACACTATCACAAGTGCAAAAGTGGTTTTTCCACACTAATACAAGTGCAAAAGTGGTTTCCTTCACCAACACAAGTGCGAAAAGTGGTTTTTCAACACTAACACAAATGCGAAAAGTGGTTTTTCAACACTAACACAAGTGCGAAAAGTGATTTTTCCACAATAATACAAGTGCAAAAGTGGTTTCCTGCACCAACACAAGTGTGAAAAGTTGTTTTTCAACACTAACACAAGTGCGAAAAGTGGTTTTTCAACACTAACACAAGTGCGAAAAGTGTTTTTTCCACACTAATACAAGTGCAAAAGTGGTTTCCTGCACCAACACAAGTGCGAAAAGTGGTTTTTCAACACTAACATAAGTGCGAAAAGTGGTTTTTCAACACTAACACAAGTGCGAAAAGTGGTTTTTCAACACTAACACAAGTGCGAAAAGTGGTTTTTCAACACTAATACAAGTGCAAAAGTGGTTTCCTGCACCAACACAAGTGCGAAAAGTGGTTTTTCAACACCAACACAAGTGCAAAAAGTGGTTTTTCAACACTATCACAAGTGCAAAAAGTGTTTTTTCCACACTAATACAAGTGCAAAAGTGGTTTCCTGCACCAACACGAGTGCGAAAAGTGTTTTTTCAACACTAACACAAGTGCGAAAAGTGGTTTTTCAACACTATCACAAGAGCAAAAAGTGTTTTTTTCACACTAATACAAGTGCAAAAGTGGTTTCCTGCATCAACACAAGTGCGAAAAGTGGTTTTTCAACACTAACACAAGTGCGAAAAGTGTTTTTTCCACACTAATACAAGTGCAAAAGTGGTTTCCTGCACCAACACAAGTGCGAAAAGTGGTTTTTCAACACTAACACAAGTGCGAAAAGTGGTTTTTCAACACTAACACAAGTGCGAAAAGTGGTTTTTCAACACTAACACAAGTGCGAAAAGTGGTTTTTCCACACTAATACAAGTGCAAAAGTGGTTTCCTGCACCAACACAAGTGCAAAAAGTGGTTTTTCAACACTAACACAAGTGCGAAAAGTGGTTTTTCAACACTATCACAAGTGCAAAAAGTGGTTTTTCCACACTAATACAAGTGCAAAAGTGGTTTCCTGCACCAACACAAGTGTGAAAAGTGGTTTTTCAACACTAACACAAGTGCGAAAAGTGGTTTTTCAACACTAACACAAGTGCGAAAAGTGGTTTTTCCACACTAATACAATTGCAAAAGTGGTTTCCTGCACCAACACAAGTGCGAAAAGTGGTTTTTCAACACTAACATAAGTGCGAAAAGTGGTTTTTCAACACTAACACAAGTGCGAAAAGTGGTTTTTCAACACTAACACAAGTGCGAAAAGTGGTTTTTCCACACTAATACAAGTGCAAAAGTGGTTTCCTGCACCAACACAAGTGCGAAAAGTGGTTTTTCAACACTAACACAAGTGCGAAAAGTGGTTTTTCAACACTATCACAAGTGCAAAAAGTGTTTTTTCCACACTAATACAAGAGCAAAAGTGGTTTCCTGCACCAACACAAGTGCGAAAAGTGGTTTTTCAACACTAACACAAGTGCGAAAAGTGGTTTTTCAACACTAACACAAGTGCGAAAGGTGGTTTTTCAACACTAACACAAATGCGAATAATGGTTTTCAACAGTAGTACGAGTGCGGAAAGTGGTTTGCAACACTAACACAAGTGTGGAAAGTGGTTTTCAACATGAGCACAAGTAAGATAAGTGGTTTTGCAACACTAACCCAATAGTGAAAAGTGGTTTTCAACACTAGCACGAGTGTGGAAAGTGGTTTTCAATGCCAGCACAAGTGTGGAAATTGGTTTTGCAACACTAAGACAAATGCGAGTTGTGGTTTTCAACACTAGCGCAAGTGCAAAAAGTGGTTTTGCTACACTAACACAAGTGCGAAAGTGGTTCTGCAACACTAGCTCAAGTGTGGAAAGTGGTATTCAACGCCAGTACAAGTGCGGAAAGTGGTTTTTGCAACACTAGGACCAATGCGAGTTGTGGTTTTCAATGCCAGCACAAGTGTGAAAAGTGGTTCTGCAACACTAGCACGAGTGTGGAAAGTGGTTTTCAATGCCAGCACAAGTGGGGAAATTGGTTTTGCAACACTAGGACCAATGCGAGTTGTGGTTTTCAACACCAGCGCAAGTGCAAAAAGTGGTTTTGCTGCACTAACACAAGTGCGAAAGTGGTCTGTAACACTAGCTCAAGTGTGAAAAGTGGTATTCAACACCAGCACAAGTGTGGAAAGTGGTTTTCAATGCCAGCACAAGTGCGGAAATTGGTTTTGCAACACTAACACAAGTGCAAAAAGTGGTTTTCAACACAAGCACGAGTGCTGAAAGTGGTTTTCAACACCAACATAAGTGTGGAAAATTGGTTTTTGCAACACCAACACAAATGCGAATAATGGTTTACAACAGTAGCACAAATGCGAAAAGTGGTTTTCAACACTAGCACGAGTGTGGAAAGTGGTTTTCAATGCCAGCACAAGTGTGGAAATTGATTTTGCAACACTAAGACAAATGCGAGTTGTGGTTTTCAACACTGGCGCCAGTGCGAATACTGGTTTTGCAACACGCAACACAAGTGCAAAAAGTGGTTTTCAAAACTAACACAATTGCAAAAAGTGGTTTTCAACACTAACCAAAGTGCGAAAGGTTGTTTTCAACACCAGCACAAGTGCGGAAAGTGGTTTTGCAACACAGGCCCCAGTGTAGAACGTGGTTTTTTAAACACGAACGCAAGTATGGAAAGTCGTTTTGCAACACTAGCTCAAGTGCGGAGAGTGGTTTTCAACGCCAGCACAAGTGCGAAAAGTGGTTTTACAACACTAACACAAGTGAGACAAGTGGTTTTGCAACAAAAACCCTGCTGCAAAAAGTGGTTTTGAACACTAACAGGAGCGTGAAAAGTGGTTTTCAACACTAGCAGAAGTGCGAAAAGTGGTTTTCAATGCCAGCACAGGTGCAGAATGTGGTTTTGCAATACGAGCACATGTGTGAAAAGTGGTTTTCAAAGCCAGCACAAGTGTGGAAAGTGGTTTTGCAACACTAACACAAGTGCAAAAAGTGTTTTTCAATGCCAGCGCAAGTGCGAAAAGTGGTTCTGCAACACTAACTGAAGTGCGGAAAGTGGTTTTCAATGCCAGCACAAGTGCGGAAAGTGGTTCTGCAACACTAGCTCAAGTGCGGAAAGTGGTTTTCAAGACAAGCACAAGTGCTGAACGTGGTTTTCAACACCAACATAAGTGTGGATATTGGTTTTTGCAACACCAGCACAAATGCGAATAATGGTTTACAACTGTAGCACAAGTGCGGAAAGTGGTTTTCAACATGAGCACAAGTGCGATAAGTGGTTTTGCAACAATAACCCAATGGCGAAAAGTGGTTTTCAACACTAGCACGAGTGTGGAAAGTGGTTTACAATGACAGCACAAGTGTGGAAATTGGTTTTGCAACACTAAGACAAATGCGAGTTGTGGTTTTCAACACTAGCGCAAGTGCAAAAAGTGGTTTTGCTTCAATAACACAAGTGCGAAAGTGGTTCTGCAAAACCAGCTCATGTGCGGAGAGTGGTTTTCAACACAAGCACGAGGGCTGAAAGTGGTTTTCAAGATCAATATAAGTGTGGAAATTGGTTTTTACAACACTAACACAAATGCGAATAATGGTTTGCAACAGCAGCATGAGTGTAGAATTTTTTTTTGCAACACTAACACAAGTGTGGAATGTGGTTTTCAACACTAACCCAATAGCGAAAAGTGGTTTTCAACACGAGCATGAGTGTGGAAAGTGGTTTTCAATGCCAGCGCAAGTGTGGAAATTGGTTTTCCAACACTAAGACAAATGCGAGTTGTGGTTTTCAACACGAGCTCAAGTGCAAACAGTGGTTTTGCTGCACTAACACAAGTGCGAAAGTGGTTCTGCAACACTAGCTCAAGTGGGGAAAGTGGTATTCAACGGCAGCACAAGTGTGGAAAGTGGTTTTGCAACACTTGCTCAAGTGCGGAAAGTGCCTATCAACATTAGCACAAGTGCGAAAAGTGGTTTTCAACGCCAGTACGTGTGCGGAAAGTGGGTCTTGCAACAATAACACAAGAGCAAAAAGTGGTTTTGCAACACTAACACAAGTGCGAACCTGGTTTTGCAACACTAACACAAGTGTGAAAGTGGTTTTGCAACACTAACACAAGTACGACGAGTGATTTTCAACGCCAGTACGTGTGCGGAATGTGGTTTTTGCAACAATCACACAAGTGTGAAAAGTGGTTTTCAATGCCAGCACAAGTGCAAAAAGTGGTTCTGCAACACTAGCTCAAGTGCGGAAAGTGGTTTTCAGTGACAGCACAAGTGCGGAAAGTGGTTCTGCAACACTAGTTCAAGTGCGGAAAGTGGTTTTCAACACAAGCACGAGTGATGAAAGTGGTTTTCAACACCAACATAAGTGTGGAAATTGTTTTTTGCAACACTAACACAAATGCGAATAATGGTTTTCAACAGTAGTACGAGTGCGGAAAGTGGTTTGCAACACTAACACAAGTGTGGAAAGTGGTTTTCTACATGAGCACAAGTAAGATAAGTGGTTTTGCAACACTAACCCAATAGTGAAAAGTGGTTTTCAACACTAGCACGAGTGTGGAAAGTGGTTTTCAATGCCAGCACAAGTGTGGAAATTGGTTTTGCAACACTAAGACAAATGCGAGTTGTGGTTTTCAACACTAGCGCAAGTGCAAAAAGTGGTTTTGCTACACTAACACAAGTGCGAAAGTGGTTCTGCAACACTAGCTCAAGTGTGGAAAGTGGTATTCAACGCCAGTACAAGTGCAGAAAGTGGTTTTTGCAACACTAGGACCAATGCGAGTTGTGGTTTTCAATGCCAGCACAAGTGTGAAAAGTGGTTCTGCAACACTAGCACGAGTGTGGAAAGTGGTTTTCAATGCCAGCACAAGTGGGGAAATTGGTTTTGCAACACTAGGACCAATGCGAGTTGTGGTTTTCAACACCAGCGCAAGTGCAAAAAGTGGTTTTGCTGCACTAACACAAGTGCGAAAGTGGTCTGTAACACTAGCTCAAGTGTGAAAAGTGGTATTCAACACCAGCACAAGTGTGGAAAGTGGTTTTCAATGCCAGCACAAGTGCGGAAATTGGTTTTGCAACACTAACACAAGTGCAAAAAGTGGTTTTCAACACAAGCACGAGTGCTGAAAGTGGTTTTCAACACCAACATAAGTGTGGAAAATTGGTTTTTGCAACACCAACACAAATGCGAATAATGGTTTACAACAGTAGCACAAATGCGAAAAGTGGTTTTCAACACTAGCATGAGTGTGGAAAGTGGTTTTCAATGCCAGCACAAGTGTGGAAATTGATTTTGCAACACTAAGACAAATGCGAGTTGTGGTTTTCAACACGAGCGCAAGTGCAAAAAGTGGTTTTGCTACACTAACACAAGTGCGAAAGTGGTTCTGCAACACTAGCTCAAGTGGGGAAAGTGGATTTGCAACACTAACACAAGTGCGACGAGTGGTTTTCAACGCCAGAACGAGTGCGGAAAGTGGTTTTTGCAACAATAACACAAGTGCGAAAAGTGGTTTTCCACACTAATACAAGTGCAAAAGTGGTTTCCTGCACCAACACAATTGCGAAAAGTGGTTTTTCAACACTAACAAAAGTGCAAAAAGTGGTTTTTCAACACTAACACAAGTGCAAAAAGTGTTTTTTCCACACTAATACAAGTGTAAAAGTGGTTTCCTGCACCAACACAAGTGCGAAAAGTGGTTTTTCAACACTAACACAGGTGCGAAATGTGGTTTTTCAACACTAACACAAGTGCGAAAAATGGTTTTTCAACACTAACACAAGTGCTAAAAGTGGTTTTTCAACACTAACACAAGTGCAAAAAGTGGTTTTTCAACACTAACACAAGTGCGAAAAGTGGTTTTAACACACTAATACAAGTGCAAAAGTGGTTTCCTGCACCAACACAAGTGTGATATGTGGTTTTTCAACACTAACACAAGTGCGAAAAGGGGTTTTTCAACACTAACACAAGTGCGAAAAGTGGTTTTTCAACACTAACACAAGTGCGAAAGTGGTTTTTCCACACTAATACAAGTGCAAAAGTGGTTTCCTGCACCAACACAAGTGCGAAAAGTGGTTTTTCAACACTAACACAAGTGCGAAAAGTGGTTTTTCAACACTATCACAAGTGCAAAAGTGGTTTTTCCACACTAATACCAGTGCAAAAGTGGTTTCCTGCACCAACACAAGTGCGAAAAGTGGTTTTTCAACACTAACACAAGTGCGAAAAGTGGTTTTTCAACACTAACACAAGTGCGAAAAGTGTTTTTTCCACACTAATACAAGTGAAAAAGTGGTTTCCTGCACCAACACAAGTGCGAAAAGTGGTTTTTCAACACTAACACAAGTGCGAAAAGTGGTTTTTCAACACTATCACAAGTGCGAAAAGTGTTTTTTCCACACTAATACAAGTGAAAAAGTGGTTTCCTGCACCAACACAAGTGCGAAAAGTGGTTTTTCAACACTAACACAAGTGCGAAAAGTGGTTTTTCAACACTAACACAAGTGCGAAAAGTGGTTTTTCAACACTAACACAAGTGCGAAAAGTGTTTTTTCCACACTAATACAAGTGCAAAAGTAGTTTCCTGCACCAACACAAGTGCGAAAAGTGGTTTTTCAACACTAACACAAGTGCGAAAAGTGGTTTTTCAACACTATCACAAGTGCAAAAGTGGTTTTTCCACACTAATACAAGTGCAAAAGTGGTTTCCTTCACCAACACAAGTGCGAAAAGTGGTTTTTCAACACTAACACAAATGCGAAAAGTGGTTTTTCAACACTAACACAAGTGCGAAAAGTGATTTTTCCACAATAATACAAGTGCAAAAGTGGTTTCCTGCACCAACACAAGTGTGAAAAGTTGTTTTTCAACACTAACACAAGTGCGAAAAGTGGTTTTTCAACACTAACACAAGTGCGAAAAGTGTTTTTTCCACACTAATACAAGTGCAAAAGTGGTTTCCTGCACCAACACAAGTGCGAAAAGTGGTTTTTCAACACTAACATAAGTGCGAAAAGTGGTTTTTCAACACTAACACAAGTGCGAAAAGTGGTTTTTCAACACTAACACAAGTGCGAAAAGTGGTTTTTCAACACTAATACAAGTGCAAAAGTGGTTTCCTGCACCAACACAAGTGCGAAAAGTGGTTTTTCAACACCAACACAAGTGCAAAAAGTGGTTTTTCAACACTATCACAAGTGCAAAAAGTATTTTTTCCACACTAATACAAGTGCAAAAGTGGTTTCCTGCACCAACACGAGTGCGAAAAGTGTTTTTTCAACACTAACACAAGTGCGAAAAGTGGTTTTTCAACACTATCACAAGAGCAAAAAGTGTTTTTTTCACACTAATACAAGTGCAAAAGTGGTTTCCTGCACCAACACAAGTGCGAAAAGTGGTTTTTCAACACTAACACAAGTGCGAAAAGTGTTTTTTCCACACTAATACAAGTGCAAAAGTGGTTTCCTGCACCAACACAAGTGCGAAAAGTGGTTTTTCAACACTAACACAAGTGCGAAAAGTGGTTTTTCAACACTAACACAAGTGCGAAAAGTGGTTTTTCAACACTAACACAAGTGCGAAAAGTGGTTTTTCCACACTAATACAAGTGCAAAAGTGGTTTCCTGCACCAACACAAGTGCAAAAAGTGGTTTTTCAACACTAACACAAGTGCGAAAAGTGGTTTTTCAACACTATCACAAGTGCAAAAAGTGGTTTTTCCACACTAATACAAGTGCAAAAGTGGTTTCCTGCACCAACACAAGTGTGAAAAGTGGTTTTTCAACACTAACACAAGTGCGAAAAGTGGTTTTTCAACACTAACACAAGTGCGAAAAGTGGTTTTTCCACACTAATACAATTGCAAAAGTGGTTTCCTGCACCAACACAAGTGCGAAAAGTGGTTTTTCAACACTAACATAAGTGCGAAAAGTGGTTTTTCAACACTAACACAAGTGCGAAAAGTGGTTTTTCAACACTAACACAAGTGCGAAAAGTGGTTTTTCCACACTAATACAAGTGCAAAAGTGGTTTCCTGCACCAACACAAGTGCGAAAAGTGGTTTTTCAACACTAACACAAGTGCGAAAAGTGGTTTTTCAACACTATCACAAGTGCAAAAAGTGTTTTTTCCACACTAATACAAGAGCAAAAGTGGTTTCCTGCACCAACACAAGTGCGAAAAGTGGTTTTTCAACACTAACACAAGTGCGAAAAGTGGTTTTTCAACACTAACACAAGTGCGAAAAGTGGTTTTTCAACACTAACACAAATGCGAATAATGGTTTTCAACAGTAGTACGAGTGCGGAAAGTGGTTTGCAACACTAACACAAGTGTGGAAAGTGGTTTTCAACATGAGCACAAGTAAGATAAGTGGTTTTGCAACACTAACCCAATAGTGAAAAGTGGTTTTCAACACTAGCACGAGTGTGGAAAGTGGTTTTCAATGCCAGCACAAGTGTGGAAATTGGTTTTGCAACACTAAGACAAATGCGAGTTGTGGTTTTCAACACTAGCGCAAGTGCAAAAAGTGGTTTTGCTACACTAACACAAGTGCGAAAGTGGTTCTGCAACACTAGCTCAAGTGTGGAAAGTGGTATTCAACGCCAGTACAAGTGCGGAAAGTGGTTTTTGCAACACTAGGACCAATGCGAGTTGTGGTTTTCAATGCCAGCACAAGTGTGAAAAGTGGTTCTGCCACACTAGCACGAGTGTGGAAAGTGGTTTTCAATGCCAGCACAAGTGGGGAAATTGGTTTTGCAACACTAGGACCAATGCGAGTTGTGGTTTTCAACACCAGCGCAAGTGCAAAAAGTGGTTTTGCTGCACTAACACAAGTGCGAAAGTGGTCTGTAACACTAGCTCAAGTGTGAAAAGTGGTATTCAACACCAGCACAAGTGTGGAAAGTGGTTTTCAATGCCAGCACAAGTGCGGAAATTGGTTTTGCAACACTAACACAAGTGCAAAAAGTGGTTTTCAACACAAGCACGAGTGCTGAAAGTGGTTTTCAACACCAACATAAGTGTGGAAAATTGGTTTTTGCAACACCAACACAAATGCGAATAATGGTTTACAACAGTAGCACAAATGCGAAAAGTGGTTTTCAACACTAGCACGAGTGTGGAAAGTGGTTTTCAATGCCAGCACAAGTGTGGAAATTGATTTTGCAACACTAAGACAAATGCGAGTTGTGGTTTTCAACACTGGCGCCAGTGCGAATACTGGTTTTGCAACACGCAACACAAGTGCAAAAAGTGGTTTTCAAAACTAACACAATTGCAAAAAGTGGTTTTCAACACTAACCAAAGTGCGAAAGGTTGTTTTCAACACCAGCACAAGTGCGGAAAGTGGTTTTGCAACACAGGCCCCAGTGTAGAACGTGGTTTTTTAAACACGAACGCAAGTATGGAAAGTCGTTTTGCAACACTAGCTCAAGTGCGGAGAGTGGTTTTCAACGCCAGCACAAGTGCGAAAAGTGGTTTTACAACACTAACACAAGTGAGACAAGTGGTTTTGCAACACAAACCCTGCTGCAAAAAGTGGTTTTGAACACTAACAGGAGCGTGAAAAGTGGTTTTCAACACTAGCAGAAGTGCGAAAAGTGGTTTTCAATGCCAGCACAGGTGCAGAATGTGGTTTTGCAATACGAGCACATGTGTGAAAAGTGGTTTTCAAAGCCAGCACAAGTGTGGAAAGTGGTTTTGCAACACTAACACAAGTGCAAAAAGTGTTTTTCAATGCCAGCGCAAGTGCGAAAAGTGGTTCTGCAACACTAACTGAAGTGCGGAAAGTGGTTTTCAATGCCAGCACAAGTGCGGAAAGTGGTTCTGCAACACTAGCTCAAGTGCGGAAAGTGGTTTTCAAGACAAGCACAAGTGCTGAACGTGGTTTTCAACACCAACATAAGTGTGGATATTGGTTTTTGCAACACCAGCACAAATGCGAATAATGGTTTACAACTGTAGCACAAGTGCGGAAAGTGGTTTTCAACATGAGCACAAGTGCGATAAGTGGTTTTGCAACAATAACCCAATGGCGAAAAGTGGTTTTCAACACTAGCACGAGTGTGGAAAGTGGTTTACAATGACAGCACAAGTGTGGAAATTGGTTTTGCAACACTAAGACAAATGCGAGTTGTGGTTTTCAACACTAGCGCAAGTGCAAAAAGTGGTTTTGCTTCAATAACACAAGTGCGAAAGTGGTTCTGCAAAACCAGCTCATGTGCGGAGAGTGGTTTTCAACACAAGCACGAGGGCTGAAAGTGGTTTTCAAGATCAATATAAGTGTGGAAATTGGTTTTTACAACACTAACACAAATGCGAATAATGGTTTGCAACAGCAGCATGAGTGTAGAATTTTTTTTTGCAACACTAACACAAGTGTGGAATGTGGTTTTCAACACTAACCCAATAGCGAAAAGTGGTTTTCAACACGAGCATGAGTGTGGAAAGTGGTTTTCAATGCCAGCGCAAGTGTGGAAATTGGTTTTCCAACACTAAGACAAATGCGAGTTGTGGTTTTCAACACGAGCTCAAGTGCAAACAGTGGTTTTGCTGCACTAACACAAGTGCGAAAGTGGTTCTGCAACACTAGCTCAAGTGGGGAAAGTGGTATTCAACGGCAGCACAAGTGTGGAAAGTGGTTTTGCAACACTTGCTCAAGTGCGGAAAGTGCCTATCAACATTAGCACAAGTGCGAAAAGTGGTTTTCAACGCCAGTACGTGTGCGGAAAGTGGGTCTTGCAACAATAACACAAGAGCAAAAAGTGGTTTTGCAACACTAACACAAGTGCGAACCTGGTTTTGCAACACTAACACAAGTGTGAAAGTGGTTTTGCAACACTAACACAAGTACGACGAGTGATTTTCAACGCCAGTACGTGTGCGGAATGTGGTTTTTGCAACAATCACACAAGTGTGAAAAGTGGTTTTCAATGCCAGCACAAGTGCAAAAAGTGGTTCTGCAACACTAGCTCAAGTGCGGAAAGTGGTTTTCAGTGACAGCACAAGTGCGGAAAGTGGTTCTGCAACACTAGTTCAAGTGCGGAAAGTGGTTTTCAACACAAGCACGAGTGATGAAAGTGGTTTTCAACACCAACATAAGTGTGGAAATTGTTTTTTGCAACACTAACACAAATGCGAATAATGGTTTTCAACAGTAGTACGAGTGCGGAAAGTGGTTTGCAACACTAACACAAGTGTGGAAAGTGGTTTTCTACATGAGCACAAGTAAGATAAGTGGTTTTGCAACACTAACCCAATAGTGAAAAGTGGTTTTCAACACTAGCACGAGTGTGGAAAGTGGTTTTCAATGCCAGCACAAGTGTGGAAATTGGTTTTGCAACACTAAGACAAATGCGAGTTGTGGTTTTCAACACTAGCGCAAGTGCAAAAAGTGGTTTTGCTACACTAACACAAGTGCGAAAGTGGTTCTGCAACACTAGCTCAAGTGTGGAAAGTGGTATTCAACGCCAGTACAAGTGCAGAAAGTGGTTTTTGCAACACTAGGACCAATGCGAGTTGTGGTTTTCAATGCCAGCACAAGTGTGAAAAGTGGTTCTGCAACACTAGCACGAGTGTGGAAAGTGGTTTTCAATGCCAGCACAAGTGGGGAAATTGGTTTTGCAACACTAGGACCAATGCGAGTTGTGGTTTTCAACACCAGCGCAAGTGCAAAAAGTGGTTTTGCTGCACTAACACAAGTGCGAAAGTGGTCTGTAACACTAGCTCAAGTGTGAAAAGTGGTATTCAACACCAGCACAAGTGTGGAAAGTGGTTTTCAATGCCAGCACAAGTGCGGAAATTGGTTTTGCAACACTAACACAAGTGCAAAAAGTGGTTTTCAACACAAGCACGAGTGCTGAAAGTGGTTTTCAACACCAACATAAGTGTGGAAAATTGGTTTTTGCAACACCAACACAAATGCGAATAATGGTTTACAACAGTAGCACAAATGCGAAAAGTGGTTTTCAACACTAGCATGAGTGTGGAAAGTGGTTTTCAATGCCAGCACAAGTGTGGAAATTGATTTTGCAACACTAAGACAAATGCGAGTTGTGGTTTTCAACACGAGCGCAAGTGCAAAAAGTGGTTTTGCTACACTAACACAAGTGCGAAAGTGGTTCTGCAACACTAGCTCAAGTGGGGAAAGTGGATTTGCAACACTAACACAAGTGCGACGAGTGGTTTTCAACGCCAGAACGAGTGCGGAAAGTGGTTTTTGCAACAATAACACAAGTGCGAAAAGTGGTTTTCCACACTAATACAAGTGCAAAAGTGGTTTCCTGCACCAACACAATTGCGAAAAGTGGTTTTTCAACACTAACAAAAGTGCAAAAAGTGGTTTTTCAACACTATCACAAGTGCAAAAAGTGTTTTTTCCACACTAATACAAGTGCAAAAGTGGTTTCCTGCACCAACACAAGTGTGAAAAGTGGTTGTTCAACACTAACACAAGTGCGAAAAGTGGTTTTTCAACACTAACACAAGTGCAAAAAGTGTTTTTTCCACACTAATACAAGTGTAAAAGTGGTTTCCTGCACCAACACAAGTGCGAAAAGTGGTTTTTCAACACTAACACAGGTGCGAAATGTGGTTTTTCAACACTAACACAAGTGCGAAAAATGGTTTTTCAACACTAACACAAGTGCTAAAAGTGGTTTTTCAACACTAACACAAGTGCAAAAAGTGGTTTTTCAACACTAACACAAGTGCGAAAAGTGGTTTTAACACACTAATACAAGTGCAAAAGTGGTTTCCTGCACCAACACAAGTGTGATATGTGGTTTTTCAACACTAACACAAGTGCGAAAAGGGGTTTTTCAACACTAACACAAGTGCGAAAAGTGGTTTTTCAACACTAACACAAGTGCGAAAGTGGTTTTTCCACACTAATACAAGTGCAAAAGTGGTTTCCTGCACCAACACAAGTGCGAAAAGTGGTTTTTCAACACTAACACAAGTGCGAAAAGTGGTTTTTCAACACTATCACAAGTGCAAAAGTGGTTTTTCCACACTAATACCAGTGCAAAAGTGGTTTCCTGCACCAACACAAGTGCAAAAAGTGGTTTTTCAACACTAACACAAGTGCGAAAAGTGGTTTTTCAACACTAACACAAGTGCGAAAAGTGTTTTTTCCACACTAATACAAGTGAAAAAGTGGTTTCCTGCACCAACACAAGTGCGAAAAGTGGTTTTTCAACACTAACACAAGTGCGAAAAGTGGTTTTTCAACACTATCACAAGTGCGAAAAGTGTTTTTTCCACACTAATACAAGTGAAAAAGTGGTTTCCTGCACCAACACAAGTGCGAAAAGTGGTTTTTCAACACTAACACAAGTGCGAAAAGTGGTTTTTCAACACTAACACAAGTGCGAAAAGTGGTTTTTCAACACTAACACAAGTGCGAAAAGTGTTTTTTCCACACTAATACAAGTGCAAAAGTAGTTTCCTGCACCAACACAAGTGCGAAAAGTGGTTTTTCAACACTAACACAAGTGCGAAAAGTGGTTTTTCAACACTATCACAAGTGCAAAAGTGGTTTTTCCACACTAATACAAGTGCAAAAGTGGTTTCCTTCACCAACACAAGTGCGAAAAGTGGTTTTTCAACACTAACACAAATGCGAAAAGTGGTTTTTCAACACTAACACAAGTGCGAAAAGTGATTTTTCCACAATAATACAAGTGCAAAAGTGGTTTCCTGCACCAACACAAGTGTGAAAAGTTGTTTTTCAACACTAACACAAGTGCGAAAAGTGGTTTTTCAACACTAACACAAGTGCGAAAAGTGTTTTTTCCACACTAATACAAGTGCAAAAGTGGTTTCCTGCACCAACACAAGTGCGAAAAGTGGTTTTTCAACACTAACATAAGTGCGAAAAGTGGTTTTTCAACACTAACACAAGTGCGAAAAGTGGTTTTTCAACACTAACACAAGTGCGAAAAGTGGTTTTTCAACACTAATACAAGTGCAAAAGTGGTTTCCTGCACCAACACAAGTGCGAAAAGTGGTTTTTCAACACCAACACAAGTGCAAAAAGTGGTTTTTCAACACTATCACAAGTGCAAAAAGTGTTTTTTCCACACTAATACAAGTGCAAAAGTGGTTTCCTGCACCAACACGAGTGCGAAAAGTGTTTTTTCAACACTAACACAAGTGCGAAAAGTGGTTTTTCAACACTATCACAAGAGCAAAAAGTGTTTTTTTCACACTAATACAAGTGCAAAAGTGGTTTCCTGCACCAACACAAGTGCGAAAAGTGGTTTTTCAACACTAACACAAGTGCGAAAAGTGTTTTTTCCACACTAATACAAGTGCAAAAGTGGTTTCCTGCACCAACACAAGTGCGAAAAGTGGTTTTTCAACACTAACACAAGTGCGAAAAGTGGTTTTTCAACACTAACACAAGTGCGAAAAGTGGTTTTTCAACACTAACACAAGTGCGAAAAGTGGTTTTTCCACACTAATACAAGTGCAAAAGTGGTTTCCTGCACCAACACAAGTGCAAAAAGTGGTTTTTCAACACTAACACAAGTGCGAAAAGTGGTTTTTCAACACTATCACAAGTGCAAAAAGTGGTTTTTCCACACTAATACAAGTGCAAAAGTGGTTTCCTGCACCAACACAAGTGTGAAAAGTGGTTTTTCAACACTAACACAAGTGCGAAAAGTGGTTTTTCAACACTAACACAAGTGCGAAAAGTGGTTTTTCCACACTAATACAATTGCAAAAGTGGTTTCCTGCACCAACACAAGTGCGAAAAGTGGTTTTTCAACACTAACATAAGTGCGAAAAGTGGTTTTTCAACACTAACACAAGTGCGAAAAGTGGTTTTTCAACACTAACACAAGTGCGAAAAGTGGTTTTTCCACACTAATACAAGTGCAAAAGTGGTTTCCTGCACCAACACAAGTGCGAAAAGTGGTTTTTCAACACTAACACAAGTGCGAAAAGTGGTTTTTCAACACTATCACAAGTGCAAAAAGTGTTTTTTCCACACTAATACAAGAGCAAAAGTGGTTTCCTGCACCAACACAAGTGCGAAAAGTGGTTTTTCAACACTAACACAAGTGCGAAAAGTGGTTTTTCAACACTAACACAAGTGCGAAAAGTGGTTTTTCAACACTAACACAAATGCGAATAATGGTTTTCAACAGTAGTACGAGTGCGGAAAGTGGTTTGCAACACTAACACAAGTGTGGAAAGTGGTTTTCAACATGAGCACAAGTAAGATAAGTGGTTTTGCAACACTAACCCAATAGTGAAAAGTGGTTTTCAACACTAGCACGAGTGTGGAAAGTGGTTTTCAATGCCAGCACAAGTGTGGAAATTGGTTTTGCAACACTAAGACAAATGCGAGTTGTGGTTTTCAACACTAGCGCAAGTGCAAAAAGTGGTTTTGCTACACTAACACAAGTGCGAAAGTGGTTCTGCAACACTAGCTCAAGTGTGGAAAGTGGTATTCAACGCCAGTACAAGTGCGGAAAGTGGTTTTTGCAACACTAGGACCAATGCGAGTTGTGGTTTTCAATGCCAGCACAAGTGTGAAAAGTGGTTCTGCAACACTAGCACGAGTGTGGAAAGTGGTTTTCAATGCCAGCACAAGTGGGGAAATTGGTTTTGCAACACTAGGACCAATGCGAGTTGTGGTTTTCAACACCAGCGCAAGTGCAAAAAGTGGTTTTGCTGCACTAACACAAGTGCGAAAGTGGTCTGTAACACTAGCTCAAGTGTGAAAAGTGGTATTCAACACCAGCACAAGTGTGGAAAGTGGTTTTCAATGCCAGCACAAGTGCGGAAATTGGTTTTGCAACACTAACACAAGTGCAAAAAGTGGTTTTCAACACAAGCACGAGTGCTGAAAGTGGTTTTCAACACCAACATAAGTGTGGAAAATTGGTTTTTGCAACACCAACACAAATGCGAATAATGGTTTACAACAGTAGCACAAATGCGAAAAGTGGTTTTCAACACTAGCACGAGTGTGGAAAGTGGTTTTCAATGCCAGCACAAGTGTGGAAATTGATTTTGCAACACTAAGACAAATGCGAGTTGTGGTTTTCAACACTGGCGCCAGTGCGAATACTGGTTTTGCAACACGCAACACAAGTGCAAAAAGTGGTTTTCAAAACTAACACAATTGCAAAAAGTGGTTTTCAACACTAACCAAAGTGCGAAAGGTTGTTTTCAACACCAGCACAAGTGCGGAAAGTGGTTTTGCAACACAGGCCCCAGTGTAGAACGTGGTTTTTTAAACACGAACGCAAGTATGGAAAGTCGTTTTGCAACACTAGCTCAAGTGCGGAGAGTGGTTTTCAACGCCAGCACAAGTGCGAAAAGTGGTTTTACAACACTAACACAAGTGAGACAAGTGGTTTTGCAACACAAACCCTGCTGCAAAAAGTGGTTTTGAACACTAACAGGAGCGTGAAAAGTGGTTTTCAACACTAGCAGAAGTGCGAAAAGTGGTTTTCAATGCCAGCACAGGTGCAGAATGTGGTTTTGCAATACGAGCACATGTGTGAAAAGTGGTTTTCAAAGCCAGCACAAGTGTGGAAAGTGGTTTTGCAACACTAACACAAGTGCAAAAAGTGTTTTTCAATGCCAGCGCAAGTGCGAAAAGTGGTTCTGCAACACTAACTGAAGTGCGGAAAGTGGTTTTCAATGCCAGCACAAGTGCGGAAAGTGGTTCTGCAACACTAGCTCAAGTGCGGAAAGTGGTTTTCAAGACAAGCACAAGTGCTGAACGTGGTTTTCAACACCAACATAAGTGTGGATATTGGTTTTTGCAACACCAGCACAAATGCGAATAATGGTTTACAACTGTAGCACAAGTGCGGAAAGTGGTTTTCAACATGAGCACAAGTGCGATAAGTGGTTTTGCAACAATAACCCAATGGCGAAAAGTGGTTTTCAACACTAGCACGAGTGTGGAAAGTGGTTTACAATGACAGCACAAGTGTGGAAATTGGTTTTGCAACACTAAGACAAATGCGAGTTGTGGTTTTCAACACTAGCGCAAGTGCAAAAAGTGGTTTTGCTTCAATAACACAAGTGCGAAAGTGGTTCTGCAAAACCAGCTCATGTGCGGAGAGTGGTTTTCAACACAAGCACGAGGGCTGAAAGTGGTTTTCAAGATCAATATAAGTGTGGAAATTGGTTTTTACAACACTAACACAAATGCGAATAATGGTTTGCAACAGCAGCATGAGTGTAGAATTTTTTTTTGCAACACTAACACAAGTGTGGAATGTGGTTTTCAACACTAACCCAATAGCGAAAAGTGGTTTTCAACACGAGCATGAGTGTGGAAAGTGGTTTTCAATGCCAGCGCAAGTGTGGAAATTGGTTTTCCAACACTAAGACAAATGCGAGTTGTGGTTTTCAACACGAGCTCAAGTGCAAACAGTGGTTTTGCTGCACTAACACAAGTGCGAAAGTGGTTCTGCAACACTAGCTCAAGTGGGGAAAGTGGTATTCAACGGCAGCACAAGTGTGGAAAGTGGTTTTGCAACACTTGCTCAAGTGCGGAAAGTGCCTATCAACATTAGCACAAGTGCGAAAAGTGGTTTTCAACGCCAGTACGTGTGCGGAAAGTGGGTCTTGCAACAATAACACAAGAGCAAAAAGTGGTTTTGCAACACTAACACAAGTGCGAACCTGGTTTTGCAACACTAACACAAGTGTGAAAGTGGTTTTGCAACACTAACACAAGTACGACGAGTGATTTTCAACGCCAGTACGTGTGCGGAATGTGGTTTTTGCAACAATCACACAAGTGTGAAAAGTGGTTTTCAATGCCAGCACAAGTGCAAAAAGTGGTTCTGCAACACTAGCTCAAGTGCGGAAAGTGGTTTTCAGTGACAGCACAAGTGCGGAAAGTGGTTCTGCAACACTAGTTCAAGTGCGGAAAGTGGTTTTCAACACAAGCACGAGTGATGAAAGTGGTTTTCAACACCAACATAAGTGTGGAAATTGTTTTTTGCAACACTAACACAAATGCGAATAATGGTTTTCAACAGTAGTACGAGTGCGGAAAGTGGTTTGCAACACTAACACAAGTGTGGAAAGTGGTTTTCTACATGAGCACAAGTAAGATAAGTGGTTTTGCAACACTAACCCAATAGTGAAAAGTGGTTTTCAACACTAGCACGAGTGTGGAAAGTGGTTTTCAATGCCAGCACAAGTGTGGAAATTGGTTTTGCAACACTAAGACAAATGCGAGTTGTGGTTTTCAACACTAGCGCAAGTGCAAAAAGTGGTTTTGCTACACTAACACAAGTGCGAAAGTGGTTCTGCAACACTAGCTCAAGTGTGGAAAGTGGTATTCAACGCCAGTACAAGTGCAGAAAGTGGTTTTTGCAACACTAGGACCAATGCGAGTTGTGGTTTTCAATGCCAGCACAAGTGTGAAAAGTGGTTCTGCAACACTAGCACGAGTGTGGAAAGTGGTTTTCAATGCCAGCACAAGTGGGGAAATTGGTTTTGCAACACTAGGACCAATGCGAGTTGTGGTTTTCAACACCAGCGCAAGTGCAAAAAGTGGTTTTGCTGCACTAACACAAGTGCGAAAGTGGTCTGTAACACTAGCTCAAGTGTGAAAAGTGGTATTCAACACCAGCACAGCACAAGTGTGGAAAGTGGTTTTCAATGCCAGCACAAGTGCGGAAATTGGTTTTGCAACACTAACACAAGTGCAAAAAGTGGTTTTCAACACAAGCACGAGTGCTGAAAGTGGTTTTCAACACCAACATAAGTGTGGAAAATTGGTTTTTGCAACACCAACACAAATGCGAATAATGGTTTACAACAGTAGCACAAATGCGAAAAGTGGTTTTCAACACTAGCATGAGTGTGGAAAGTGGTTTTCAATGCCAGCACAAGTGTGGAAATTGATTTTGCAACACTAAGACAAATGCGAGTTGTGGTTTTCAACACGAGCGCAAGTGCAAAAAGTGGTTTTGCTACACTAACACAAGTGCGAAAGTGGTTCTGCAACACTAGCTCAAGTGGGGAAAGTGGAGTTGCAACACTAACACAAGTGCGACGAGTGGTTTTCAACGCCAGAACGAGTGCGGAAAGTGGTTTTTGCAACAATAACACAAGTGCGAAAAGTGGTTTTCCACACTAATACAAGTGCAAAAGTGGTTTCCTGCACCAACACAATTGCGAAAAGTGGTTTTTCAACACTAACAAAAGTGCAAAAAGTGGTTTTTCAACACTATCACAAGTGCAAAAAGTGTTTTTTCCACACTAATACAAGTGCAAAAGTGGTTTCCTGCACCAACACAAGTGTGAAAAGTGGTTGTTCAACACTAACACAAGTGCGAAAAGTGGTTTTTCAACACTAACACAAGTGCAAAAAGTGTTTTTTCCACACTAATACAAGTGTAAAAGTGGTTTCCTGCACCAACACAAGTGCGAAAAGTGGTTTTTCAACACTAACACAGGTGCGAAATGTGGTTTTTCAACACTAACACAAGTGCGAAATATGGTTTTTCAACACTAACACAAGTGCTAAAAGTGGTTTTTCAACACTAACACAAGTGCAAAAAGTGGTTTTTCAACACTAACACAAGTGCGAAAAGTGGTTTTAACACACTAATACAAGTGCAAAAGTGGTTTCCTGCACCAACACAAGTGTGATATGTGGTTTTTCAACACTAACACAAGTGCGAAAAGGGGTTTTTCAACACTAACACAAGTGCGAAAAGTGGTTTTTCAACACTAACACAAGTGCGAAAGTGGTTTCCTGCACCAACACAAGTGTGAAAAGTGGTTTTTCAACACTAACACAAGTGCGAAAAGTGGTTTTTCAACACTAACACAAGTGCGAAAAGTGGTTTTTTCCACACTAATACAAGTGCAAAAGTAGTTTCCTGCACCAACACAAGTGCGAAAAGTGGTTTTTCAACATTAACACAAGTGCGAAAAGTAGTTTTTCAATACTATCACAAGTGCAAAAGTGGTTTTCCACACTAATACAAGTGCAAAAGTGGTTTCCTGCACCAACACAAGTGCGAAAAGTGGTTTTTCAACACTAACACAAGTTCGAAAAGTGGTTTTTCAACACTATCACAAGTGCAAAAAGTGTTTTTTACACACTAATACAAGTGCAAAAGTGGTTTCCTGCACCAACACAAGTGCGAAAAGTGGTTTTTCAACACTAACACAAGTGCGAAAAGTGGTTTTTCAACACTAACACAAGTGTGAAAAGTGTTTTTTCCACACTAATACAAGTGCAAAAGTGGTTTCCTGCACCAACACAAGTGCGAAAAGTGGTTTTTCAACACTAACACAGGTGCGAAAAGTGGTTTTTCAACACTAACACAAGTGCGAAAAGTGGTTTTTCAACACTAACACAAGTGCGAAAAGTGGTTTTTCAACACTAACACAAGTGCGAAAAGTGTTTTTTCAACACTATCACAAGTGCAAAAAGTGTTTTTTCCACACTAATACAAGTGCAAAAGTGGTTTCCTGCACCAACACAAGTGCGAAAAGTGGTTTTTCAACACTAACGCAAGTGCGAAAAGTGTTTTTTCCACACTAATACAAGTGCAAAAGTGGTTTCCGGCACCAACACAAGTGCGAAAAGTGGTTTTTCAACACTAACACAAGTGCGAAAAGTGTTTTTTCCACACTAATACAAGTGCAAAAGTGGTTTCCTGCACCAACACAAGTGCGAAAAGTGGTTTTTCAACACTAACACAAGTGCAAAAAGTGTTTTTTCCACACTAATACAAGTGCAAAAGTGGTTTCCTGCACCAACACAAGTGCGAAAAGTGGTTTTTCAACACTAACGCAAGTGCGAAAAGTGTTTTTTCCACACTAATACAAGTGCAAAAGTGGTTTCCTGCACCAACACAAGTGCGAAAAGTGGTTTTTCAACACTAACACAAGTGCGAAAAGTGTTTTTTCCACACTAATACAAGTGCAAAAGTGGTTTCCTGCACCAACACAAGTGCGAAAAGTGGTTTTTCAACACTAACACAAGTGCAAAAAGTGGTTTTTCAACACTAACACAAGTGCGAAAAGTGGTTTTTCAACACTAACACAAGTGCGAAAAGTGGTTTTTCCACACTAATACAAGTGCAAAAGTGGTTTCCTGCACCAACACAAGTGCAAAAAGTGGTTTTTCAACACTAACACAAGTGCGAAAAGTGGTTTTTCAACACTATCTCAAGTGCAAAAAGTGGTTTTTCCACACTAATACAAGTGCAAAAGTGGTTTCCTGCACCAACACAAGTGTGAAAAGTGGTTTTTCAACACTAACACAAGTACGAAAAGTGGTTTTTCAACACTAACACAAGTGCGAAAAGTGGTTTTTTTCCACACTAATACAAGTGCAAAAGTAGTTTCCTGCACCAACACAAGTGCGAAAAGTGGTTTTTCAACACTAACACAAGTGCGAAAAGTGTTTTTCAACACTATCACAAGTGCAAAAGTGGTTTTTCCACACTAATACAAGTGCAAAAGTGGTTTCCTGCACCAACACAAGTGCGAAAAGTGGTTTTTCAACACTAACACAAATGCGAAAAGTGGTTTTTCAACACTAACACAAGTGCGAAAAGTGATTTTTCCACAATAATACAAGTGCAAAAGTGGTTTCCTGCACCAACACAAGTGTGAAAAGTTG